>NW_006797342.1:652559-735204 GCF_000442215.2 Lipotes vexillifer
TCTCTCTTTCCCTCCCACTCCCCCATGCTTTTAAAACGTTACTGCTGATATATTGCAAAACTGTTACAAGGGATGCTGAGACCTCAGGGTGGGAACTACTGCACTATAGAGACTCTTCTAAATAGGATAGTTGATTATGGAAAGAGAGAGGGACCATTAGAATCGACCTTGTAATCAAGCAGAACGGCTTATCTACATCACACTCTCCTAGCTGTCATGAAATTGATGATACAAATGATGCTGGGTAGAAAACTGCATCAGAGACATGGAGGCTACACCCAGGATGCCATGGCAATGAGTCCATAGCACCAGGACAAAAGCACAAGTGTGTCAGATGCAGGATGGGGAGACCTAGAGAAACTCATATCCAATTCATTCATCTCAGAGTTAGGGAGACAGGACCAGACACTGGAAGTCAATGTTCAGACACACTGAACTGAGCCCTGGAGTTGAAGGCCTGGGATCTTTCTCCAGACATATGCCATTTATGACAGCAAGAAATACATGAGAAAGCACATGGTAGCATATGTATATACTTACAGTATTGAATTAGGAGAGTAATAGCCACAATTTTTTAAACTCCATTATGTACCGGGTCCTCTGCTTTACACATATTACCTTACTCTGGGCTCACAAAAATCCTATTTTTCAAATAAGAAAAAGAGGCTTATAAAGATTAAATGATTTCCCCAAATAGGTGCAGCTAGAAGCTGTCTAAGTCAGGAATCAACACTAGGCTATTTGATGGGATAGCTCACACATCTTCCAATGTACTACCCCATAAATGCCCCAGGAATGTAGGAATCAATTGTCCCCCTATGTTTTCATAGTGCATCAAGTACAGATAAATGTTCACATCTACCATCCAGTGTCCTCTTTTTACTACGAACACACAGAAAAATTAAATGGTGCTGTAAAATGCTCAAAAAAGAGAGCATGGACTTGAACTCAAGTGTTCTGAGGCCAGAAGCTATGCTGTTTTCCCTGTATGATACAGCTGTTGAAGGAAATGTAATCCCTTCAGACTTGGGTGGGGCTACAGCTGTATTTAGAATTGGTAAGAAAAACTTTCACAGAGGAGATGGGCTTGAATTGGCCCACAAAGTATATGTGGGATTTTGCTGGTAGAAGAACAATGAAGGAAGATAAATAAGAAAGAAAGTCCCCCCAATAGGGCATGTATGAAACATTATTCATAGAAATTTAACTTTTGAATTCAAACTGTAGAAATACCTACAACTTGATATCTTTATAATGTGGTTATTTTGATATTTAAGTAATATGCTCTCTCAGATAATTTTCAGCTTGCACTTAGTTAATATTTTTGTCATTCCAACAATGAAGAGAATGGTTCCTACAAAATTAGAAAGCCTCAAGCAAGATTGTCTCCACATCCATTCTGATGTTGTAAAGCTGGGCAACTGAACTGTTTCCACACAAGAACCTCTACGTTGGGAAAACGGAGTTTTTCATCCTGGCTGGAGTGAGGGACAGCCTGGGTTGTTGCCTAAATACAGAGTATGAAGTATTTATTTTCAGCTTCAAAAGTTTTGAGGCCTTTTATTTTATTAAAAATTTATGTTTTCTCCCATAATATTCTCACATTTGTTTCAATATAAAATATGTTTTAGATTATCATAGATTAAAATAGTCATTGTGCCCCTCTGGGTGCACTGCAGGAAAATCCATTTTGCCACATGTATCTGAACTCCTTCCTACATTTGTGAATTCCCACCTACGCATGACGAAAGGCAAAGCCCACTCTGCTAACAGCAGTGGATGCTGTGGTGGCGGCCATCTTCCAAGCTGATAAGCATCCTCTGAAAGTCATAGTAACTGGCTTAGAGATGGGCACGTGCTGAGTCTGAATGCCGGGAACCCGTAGCTGTAGAGCCATTGCCAGTCATCTGGGACAATAAGACGTGAGACTGGAGTGGACAGAGCAAATAATGGGGAAGCAGATCTAGAAATACGAGAGATAACCAGGCTCAAATGACTTAGTCTGACCAGCTGAATCAAGCTTTGCCTTAAACAAGCTGTGTGTTAGGACACAAAGTCCAATAGATTACATGTATCATTAAGTTTGGTCAAGCTGTCTTCTTCTGCTATTTGCAACAAAAGAACTCTATCTCATCTGCTGTAAAATGTTGGTGTCTGGAAGTTTCCTTTCAGTGTTTTACTTTTTGCAATTGTGATTGGCATTACACAAAATTCCCTTGTACGGTGTCTCAGAGTGTGAAATAGGAAGGTAGTACATCCAGTAACTTTTGTACAGTACTGGATGATTGATACATTGCTGTGAGCTTTATAACTCAAATTTGGTAAAAGAGACATATATACACACAATACAGGTATGTACACACACATACCTGTGTATATAGATATACACATACTGACACGTACATGCACATATATGTGTATGTGTATGCACAAGTATACACACATATTGTGTGAGCACACAGTATAATGTAGAGTACTAGAAAGAACTCTGGCTGGAAGCTCAGGAGATCTGGCTCTTGGCTCTGTCACTAATTATTTCCATGATCTTGGCAAATTCACTGTAAATTAGATGAATGATTTTTAGCATTTCCATGGCATTTTTCAAAGTGGTCTCACATAAACTATCTCCTTGAACACTCAAAGAGTCCTATAAGACAAGAAAGGGCATGTGTTAAAAATGCAGATACTCTGGTGGGATTCTAAGACTGATGAAGTAGAATACCTGAGAGTAGGGCCTGGATACTTGTGTCAGTCCCATCATTCCAGAAGATGATTGCGTTTAGTTAGGATGGAGACCCGACACCATCTGTCCTCAGTATTTTTATCCAATATTCTGTGATCTTTGCAGCAGCCAAAGATCAAAGATCAAAGTTGGGAACCTCAACTTGCTTTGCCCACACGCAATTGTCTGGAGATATGCCATCCTTCTCCAGGGCAAGTATATTGGAAACCCTAGATCCAGCTATATTTGAAGGCTTCTTACCCCTGGATTTTCTAGTTTTATGCATAAACAAAGTCAGGTGTCTATCAATGGCAGAAAGAGCCTGGCTGTAGTAAGATTATTGGGAGGCCCTTGTGTTCTGCCTTCACCCAGAAACCTGTAATAGTGCAGACGTTTCTTTCTTCCCATGTTTGGAGCATGACCCTCCAGTTCTTCAAGGTTCTTCCACCTACAGCTACTGGATGCCTGTACAATTCATCTCCTACCTGACAGCCCATTAGGTATGTGAGCACCTTGTCATGTTTTCTCTAAGTCTGCTCTTTTCCAGGGTAAAAACTGTCAGTAGTTCAGAAAAGAACAGAAATATGAATTTGATATTGAAGTCTATCTCTGAATGTATCCAGACCTTTGAGTTATCTACTAAGTGATAGGCACTGACCTCTTGTAGGTATTTAGATATTTCAGTCCCACCTCCTGGCAAAGAAGCTTCTCTTGCTTGAGATAAAATATGCATAACTTAGCGAAGTTCTGTAATGAGAAAGCTGGGTGGGGACAAAGGTCCAGTTCTTTGGCACACGTGCTCATTAAGAAATAGAAGTACCCAGTCACAACAAGAGTAATGCATTTTATTCCCTGCTTCCTCAAAGAGAAGGCACACCTTATGTTTTATTTTGAGATTTCTGTTGAAGATGGTCAGTGGACTACTAGTGCTCTATTATAATAAAGTTCTCCATTTATCTCTCAGTTAACTGCACTGAGTTTTCAAAAGCTTTACCAACTCAGGGACGTGTGTCATCTATAATATGTAGTGCCTTTGGTCTGAGTATTTTGCAGTTAATGTGAATTTTTATAGAGCATCTCTGTATTCTTTTACTCTGACTTAAAACTACTAACAGTGACAACTCACGACACAGGAATAATAACTCTTACACCTTTAAGGACTCGACACGCAGGGGACAACGTGCCAAACGTGCTACACACATTGCTTTACTTAAGGAACTTACTGACCTCATGGATAGTTTTTTTCTTTTTTTAATTTTTCAATTTTATTTTATTTTATTTTTATACAGCAGGTTCTTATTAGTCATCAATTATATACACATCAGTGTATACATGTCAATCCCAATCGCTCAATTCATCACACCACCACCCACACCCCTCCGCCGCTTTCCCCACTTGGTGTCCATATGTTTGTTCTCTGCATCTGTGTCTTGATTTCTGTCCTGCAAACCGGTTCATCTGTACCATTTTTCTAGGTTCCACATATATGCATTAATATACGATATTTGTTTTTCTCTTTCTAACGTACTTCACTCTGTATGACAGTCTCTAGATCCATCCACGTCTCAACAAATGACTCAATTTTGTTCCTTTTTATGGCTGAGTAATATTCCCTTGTATATATGTACCACATCTTCTTTATCCATTCATCTATCGATGGGAATTTAGGTTGCTTCCATGTTCTGGCTATTGTAAATAGTACTGCAATGAACATTGGGGTGCATGTGTCTTTTTGAATTATGGTTTTCTCTGGGTATATGCCCAGTAGTGGGATTGTTGGATCATATGGTAATTCTACTTTTAGTTTTTTAAGGAACCTCCAAACTGTTCTCCATAGTGGCTGTATCAATTTACATTCCCACCAACAGTGCAAGAGGGTACCCTTTTCTTCACACCCTCTCCAGGATTTGTTGTTTGTAGATTTTCTAATGATGGCCATTCTAACTGGTATGAGGTGATACCCCATTGTAGTTTTGATTTGCATTTCTCTAATAATTAGTGATGTTGAGCAGCTTTTCATGTGCTTCTTGGCCATCTGTATGTCTTCTTTGGAGAAATGTCTATTTAGGTGCCACCAGGGAGCCCCCCCATTGTAGTTTTGATTTGCATTTCTCTAATAATTATTGATGTTGAGTAGCTTGTCATGTGCTTCTTGGCCATCTGTATGCCTGCATTGGAGAACTGTCTATTTAGATCTTCTGCCCATTTTTGGATTGGGTTGTTTGTTTTCTTTTTTTAATATTGAGCTGAATGAGCTGTTTATACGGATAAGTATTATTATCTTCAATATACAGATGAAGACCTAGAGGGTCACAGAGCTGAGATTAACTGGAAAGGCTGGCTCATAAGCAGGTAAATGGAAGAGCCAGACAGGTTCTGATCCAAGTATTTCTCTCCCCAGTCTGACTGCCTACCCCTCATTGTTCCCCTATGTGTAATTATAGAATTAGGTGTAATTATAAAATAATTCTGATTTTAGCTTATGGGATTGAAAGTCCCCTCCTTTTTCTGTCTTACTTCTATCCTCTTTATAGCCTTAAAAAATACTAACAGATAGTTGAAGTCACTGCTTCCTAGTCTCACCTCATGTCCAAGCTCACCCACTCCTGCCTTTCTGGTGTCCTCACCATTTCAATGCCTTTGTTTTATGAAGGTTGTCCATGACACCCTAAAAACCTTCATTAAAAACCCTTTTTCCATGCCTGTCTTGTCATCACTTGTCCTGTCCTTTAAAATAGGAGTGCACCTTGGTGGATTAGTTTCCTGCAGGTTTTGTAACAAATTTTCACAAATTTGGAGGATTAAAAAGAAGAGAAATTTAATATCGCAGAGTTTTGGAGGCCAAAAGTCAAAGGTGTTGGCTGGGCCACACTCCTTCTGGAGGATCTACAGAAGAATTTGTTCTCTGCCTCTTCCAGCTTCTGGTGGCAAACAGCTTTCCTTGGCTTGTGGTGGCATCTCTCCCTCTGCTCTGTCTTTTCATAGCCTTCTCTGTGTGTCTGATTCAAAACTCTCTAGGCCTCCTTCTTATAAGGAAAGGCCTGATTGCAGGAAGACCACCCAGATGACCCAGTATATGCTCCTCCTCTCAAGTTCCTAAACTTAACCACATCTTTTGTGATCAAAGACACATCCATAGGTTCTAGGGATTAGGACATGCACATAACTTGGGATAGGGGGCACCATTTAGCCCATTATATCTGATTCTGTCTTTAATCATAGTGTTCTCCTACTCTTGTAATCTTCATGCTTCTTTCTTTTTTTTTTTTAATATTGGTTTTGGAGACTATTTTTATTTACTTTTTATTATTTTTTGGCCACACCACACAGCAGGCAGAATCTTAGTTCCCTAACCAGAGAAACTGTGCCCCCTCCAATCTTAACCACTTGACCACCAGGGAGGTCCCTCTTCCTGGTTATTTCACCAATATTTCCTAGTATCTTGAAAATTCTCAAATTTATAACCTTGGCAGAGGTCTTCTGGGTTTATAACAATTCTTCTTCTTACACGTGCACATAATCACAAAGGTTCTGTAGGTTTGTAATGCACAAATAAGATGCTGGCCAAGCTCTGGACACAGTTGTTTCAGGGTAGGATCAGGTTTCAACTTTTATTAGTTGACTTCCTACACATGAGTGGTTTATATCTTCTCCCCACTTACCCTTTCATTAACCTAATATACCATGTTTTATTTTTTGCTAAATCAGTAATGTTTATGCTATTTTAACTAGATATCCAGTGTACTAAAACATTATTTCCTTCTTTGTACAATGTATTTTGCTTTCCTGGAGGTCAATAATCATCTTATTTATCTACTTAGCTTTTTTCTTAGTGTTTTTGTTGTTTGTTTTTGTTGGGGGGGGTCAGCCATTATTTAATTTAAAAAAATTTAATTATTTAACCCATAAATTCAATGCTAGAATGTAAATCTCCTTCTAATATGTTTAAATGTATCCACATGAGCCATAAATCTCATTTTAGCCTTAAAAATGGGTCACCTGTAGGTCTGCTGTGCAGCTGTGGGGTAAAGGTTTCCTCACACTCATTCTAAGGTTTTCATCTTCTTTTTCTGGGTTGTAGCTATACTTTTTTTTATATTTCATGTCCTTCTGAGTTTACTTTCTCATTTCGGTGGAGTATATCTTCTTTCAGCATGATACTTAAAATTCTTGAGAGGCTACGAATCTGAAAAAAATATTATCATCTCTATGCCTAATTAACATTCTGGCTGGGTACAAAAATATTGTGTGCAAATTATTTCTCATAACTTTTGAACACAATGCCTCAGTTTCAGGCTGGCTGTGGTGGAAGTGGGAGCCATTCTTGTCTACATCCTCTGTTTGTCCCATTTTCCTTTCTGTCTGGAAGACTTTAGGACCTTATTTTTCCCCCAGTGTTTTAAAATTTATGATGATGTATCTTCCTTGGTGTGTGGTCCTTCTCCTTCAACTGTGCTGGGAAATAAAGAGGAATCATTAATCTGACAAGTGATGTTCTTTAGTTCCAAGGAAATTTCTTATGCCATTTTTCTTTTATTTCTTCTCCTTTATTTTTATGTTATCTTTCTTTTTTTCTGGAGTTTTCTATTCTTTGAACACTTTGGATTGATGTTTTAATTGTACTGTTTTTTCCCCTATTTCTTATATCACATGCTTTCTAGGAAATATGATCAATTATATCTTCCAATCTTTTCATTGAATTTTTAATTTTACCATCTAATTTTAATATTTGAGAGATTATTTTTTATTACCCTAGGTGAAAAAAGCATTCAGTTTCTTTTTGTAGATACAGTATCTACTTTCACATCTCTAAGAATATGTGTATATTTTTAGGTTCTTCTCTTCACTATACCTTGCATTTTTTTCCAATTCTTTTGAGATTTAATTTTTCTTAAATTTCTATTTATTCTTTTCCTTTAATTAAAAAAATAAATATATTTATTGGAGTATAATTGCTTTACATTGTTGTGTTAGTTTCTGCTGTACAACAAAGTGAATATCTTCTCTGATTACAAAGGCATGAAACTAGAAATCGATAAAAGGAAAACTGGAAAATTGATGAATACATGGAAATTAAACAATACTTTCCTGAACAACCAATGGCTCAAAGAAGAAATTATAGGGGCAAGAAAAAAGTTTCTTTAGACAAATGGAAATGGAAATACAACATACCAGAACTTATGGGATGCAGCAAAGGCCATTCTAAGAGGGAAGTTCATAGCAATAAACTTTTACATTAAGAAGCAAGAAAGAGAAACAATCTAGTGTTAATTCTTAATATTTTCTATGTTCATGGGAAGTTTGTCTCATCTGCTTCTTGAAAGGGGAGTCCTAAATTTTCCTTCATGGGGAGCATAAGATCTACAAACGGTGTTCTGCAAACAAAGAGGGGAAAGGAGACAAGAGTAAGTAGATTGTTAATCAAGCTCTTCATGTTCTGTAGCTACAATAAGCTGTGCCTGATGCCCTCACAGAAGTATCCCCCCAAATTTTCTGTAAAGAAGGACAGCTAGTAACTCATTTTATGAGATACAGTAGGAATCTTGCAGTTTCACTTGCTCCTTAGATGTTCATCATCTAAGTCCAGTGTGATGTTTCCCATTCCCTCACCCCCAGCTTATTTCCACATTCTACTGTGTGTTTCCTTCTGTCAGATTATCACCTGCTGCTCATTTCTCATAGTTAAACCTTCATCCCCATTTAAGGGTGTAATCAATGGCTTCCCAGACTTAGTTTCTTCCCTCTATTGTCTATGCTACTATGATGAGTGGTCATGTTTCTGGGTAAATATGGTATTTCTTTGCTCAGCATGTAGTGGTAGTTTTCATCACTTGGCTTGATAAACCCTCACCAATATCAGTAATATAAAGAGCCTCACAATCTGTCTCACCCTTTTTGCCTTTGCAGCATCATCCTGGGGTCTTTCCTCATCTGCTTCATTTTCCTACACGTTTAACATTTCTTACAAGTTGGTAAATATGCCATGGCCACTTGCACTTATTTGACTTCACACAGCCTTTCCTCCTCTTCTCTCTACTTGTAAAAGTCCTGCTCTGGTTTCAGGATTGCTTCCACATTACCTTTCCTTTGGAGCTTTCATATCCCTTCCTATGAACTGGAGAGTGGTTCCATCCTGCAGCCTGCAGCCTTTTATAGGTAATACCCCTGTTTTAGCACATGCTACACTAGATTACCAGTTCTTTATATTTATCAGGCTTCTCTCTTGTCTAACACACTTGCAAAGATTGAGACTGTGTTTCTTCTTACATGACCTCATTTCTAACCATGTGCCTGGTACAGTGACGGCCAATAAGTGTTAATAAGATAAAGAAACACATGAATCAGTGTAGTGTTAACAAGTACATTTGTTGTTAATTTGAATACATTTGTTCAGCATTTACTTAGACAGTAATTATGATACAGCTTTTATTACAATTTGCACATTTAATAGAAACATTTTGGCTTTGCTTCATGTTACTGATTATGTAAGTGAGGTAAGGTCTTGCCTCTAAGAACAAACGTGTATTTAATTATGCAGGATAAACATAAGCAGATAAATTGCATGATTCATCAACTCCTTCCTTTCCCTTCTTTTTCATTATTTTAGCATCAACCTATGATGTTTGTCCTGTTCATGTGGCTTTCCAACTAGACTTAACCTATTCATTTTATACTATCTCTTACTTTCTTAACTAAAATCTAAGATCCTAGACAAATGGCCTCATAAGTGGAGTATTTACTGTGACCATTGTTATGTGGAGGAAAATATTGTAACTTTCATTTTTATTCACTCATACATTTATTCTTTCATTTCCTGAAAATATATACTATTTAATAGGTGATGGCCTCAAGTAGCATGTATAATTGATAAAGCACATTAATAAAATAAGCACTCCTGATCTTACCTACCAATCTAACTAGAATATAGCCAGGGGCACTGAGAGGCCACACAGATCCCACCCCTCTACTTTTCCTGGAAATAATGAGCAGCCTCAATTTTGTTTTAATCATCTCTTGGTCATTTAAAAATAGTTTTGCAATATATTCATATTTTATTAGACAATATCTTGTTCTCTTTTACTTGTTTTTGAATGCTATAAAAATGGTATCATACTATATGTACTATTCCACAACTTAAATATCTATATATCCTTAAACATCTTTACTGGAGTATAATTGCTTTACAATGAAGTGTTAGTTTCTGCTTTATAACAAATTGAATCAGTTATACATATACATATGTTCCCATATCTCTTCCCTCTTGTGTCCCCCTCCCTCCCACGCTCCCTATCCCACCCTTCTAGGTGGTCACAAAGCACCAAGCTGATCTCCCTGTGCTATGTGGCTGCTTCCCACTAGCTATCTATTTTATGTTTGACAGTGTATATATGTCCATGTCACTCTCTTCCTTTGTCACAGCTTACCCTAACCCCTCCCCATATCCTCAAGTCCATTCTCTAGTAGGGCTGTGTCTTTATTCCTGTCTTATCCCTAGGTTCTTCATGACTTTTTTTTTCTTAGATTCCATATATATGTGTTAGCATACGGTATTTGTTTTTCTCTTTCTGACTTACTTCACTCTGTATGACAGACTCTAGGTCCATCCACCTCACTACAAATAACTCAATTTCATTTCTTTTTATGGCTGAGTAATATTCCATTGTATATATATGCCACATCTTCTTTATCCATTCATCTGTCAGTGGACACTTAGGTAGCTTCCATGTCCTGGCTATGGTAAATACAGCTGCAATGAACATTGTGGTACATTACTCTTTTTGAATTATGGTTTTCTCATGGTATATACCCAGTAGTGGGATTGCTGGGTCATATGGTGACTCTGTTTTGAGGTTTGAAGGAATCTCCATAATGTTTTTCATGGTGGCCATATCAATTTACATTCCCACCAACAGTGCAAGAGGGTTCCCTTTTCTCCACATCCTCTCCAGCATTTACTGTTTGTAGATTTTTTGATGATGGCCACACTGACTGGTGTGAGGTGAAACCTCATTGTAGTTTTGACTTGCATTTTGCTAATGATTAGTGATGTGGAGCATCCATTCATGTGTTTCTTGGCAACCTGTGTATCTTCTTTGCAGAAATGTCTATTTAGGTCTTCTGCCCATTTTTGGACTGGGTTGTTTGTTTTTCTGATATTGAGCTGCATGAGCTGCTTGTATATTTTGGAGATTAATCCTTTGTCAGTTGCTTAGTTTGCAAGTATTTTCTCCCATTCTGAGGGTTGTCTTTTCTTCTTGTTTATGGTTTCCTTTGCTGTGTAAAAGCTTTTAAGTTTCATTAGGCCCCATTTGTTTATTTTTGTTTTTATTTCCATTTCTCTAGGAGGCAGGTCAAAAAGGATCTTGCTGTGATTTATGTCAATAGGGTGTTCTGCCTATGTTTTCCTCTAAGAGTTTGATAGTGTCTGGACTTACATTTAGCTCTTTAATCCTTTTTGAGTTTAATTTTTTGTGTGGTGTTAGGGAGTGTTCTAATTTCATTCTTTTACAGGTAGCTGTCCAGTTTTCCCAGCACCACTTATTGAAGAGGCTGTCTTATCTCCATTGCGCATTCTTACCGCCTTTATCAAAAATAAGGTGACCATATGCGCATGACTTTATCTCTGGGCTTTCTATCCTGTTCCATTTATCTATATTTCTTTTTTTGTGACAGTACCATACTGTCTTGATTACTGTAGCTTTGTAGTATACTTGGAAGTCTGGGAGCCTGATTCCTCCAGCTCCATTTTTCTTTTGCAAGATTGCTCTGGCTATTCGGGGTCTTTCATGTTTTCATACAAATTGTGCAATTTTTTGTTCTAGTTCTGTGAAAAATGCCATTGGTAGTTTGATAGGGATTGCATTGACTCTGTAGATTGCTTTGGGCAGTATAGGCATTTTCACAATGTTGATTCTTCCAGTCCAAGAACATGGTATATCTCTCCATCTGTTTGTATCATCTTTAGTTTTTTTCATCAGTGTCTTATAGTTTTCTGCATACAGGTCTTTTGTCTCCGTAGGTAGGTTTATTCCTAGATATTTTATTCTTTTTGTTGCAGTGGTAAATGGGAGTGTTTCCTTAATTTCTCTTTCAGATTTTTCATCTTTAGTGTATAGGAATGCAAGAGATTTCTGTGCATTAATTTTGTATCCTGCTACTTTACTGAATTCATTGATTAGCTCTAGTAGTTTTCTGGTAGCATCTTTAGGATTCTCTATGTATAGTATCACGTCATCTGCAAACGGTGACAGCTTTACTTCTTCTTTTCAGATTTGCATTCCTTTTATCTCTTTTCTTTTCTGATTGCTGTGGCTAAAACTTTCAAAACTATGTTGAAGAACAGTGGTGAGAGTGGGCAACCTTGTCTTCTTCCTGATCTTAGAGGAAATGATTTCAGTTTTTCACCATTGAGAACAATGTTGGCTGTGGGTTTATCATATATGGCCTTTATTATGTTGAGGTAAGTTCCCTCTATGCCTACTTTCTGGAGGATTTTTATCCTCCAGAAAGCTCCCTCTGCCGATTTTCTGGAGGTTTTTTTTTTTATCATAAATGGGTGTTGAAGTTTGTCGAAATCTTTCTCTGCATCTATTGAGATGATCATATTTTTTTTTCATTCAATTTGTTAATATGGTGTATCACATTGGTTGATTTGCGTATATTTAAGAAGGCTTGCATCCCTGTGATAAACCCCACTTGATCATCGTGTATGTTCCTTTTAACAGTTGTTGGTTTCTGTTTGCTAGTATTTTGTTGAGGATTTTTTGCATCTATGTTCATCAGTAATATTGTCCTGTAGTTTTGTTTCTTTGTGACATCTTTGTCTGGTTTTGGTATCATGGTGATGGTGGTCTCGTAGAATGAATTTGGGAGTGTTCCTCCCACTGCTATATTTTCGAAGAGTTTGAGAAGGATAGGTGTTAGCTAACCACTAAATGATAGAATTCGCCTGTGAAGCCATCTTGTCCTGGGCTTTTGTTTGTTGGAAGGGTTTTAATCACAGTCTTAATTTCAGTGCTTGTGATTGGTCTGTTTATATTTTCTATTTCTTCCTGGTTCAGTCTCAGAAGGTTGTGCTTTCCAAACAATTTGTCCATTTCTTCCAGGTTGTCCATGTTATTGCCATATAGTTGCTTGTAGTACTCTCTCATGATCCTTTGTATTTCTGCAGTGTCAGTTGTTATTTCTCTTTTTTCATTTCTAATTCTGTTGATTTGAGTCTTCTCCCTTTTTTCTTGATGAGTCTGGCTAATGGTTTATCAATTTTGTTTATCTTCTCAAAGAACCATCTTTTAGTTTTATTGATCTTTGCTATTGTCTCCTTCATTTCTTTTTCATTTATTTCTGATCTGACCTTTATGATTTCTTTCTTTCTGCTAACTTTGGGAGTATTTTTGTTCTTCTTTCTCTAATTGCTTTAGCTGTAAGGTTACATTGTTTATTTGAGATGTTTCTTGTTTCTTGAGGTAGGATTCTATTGCTAGAAACTTCCCTCTTAGAACTGCTTTTGCTGCATCCCATATGTTTTGGGTCATTGTGTTTTCATTGCCATTTATTTCTAGGTATTTTTTCATTTCCTCTTTGATTTCCTCAGTGATCTCTTGGTTATTTAGTAGTGTTTTGTTTAGCCTCCATGTATTTGTAGTTTTTACAGATTTTTTTCCTTTAATTGATATCTAGTCTCACAGCACTGTGGTCAGAAAAGATACTTGATACGATTTCAATTTTCTTAGGTTTATCAAGGCTTGATCTATGACTCAAGATATCATCTATCTGGGATAATATTCCATGAGCACTTGAGAAGAACGTGTATTCTGTTGTTTTTGGATGGAATGTCCTATAAATATCAATTAAGTCCATCTTGTTTAATGTATCATTTAAAGCTTGTGTTTCCTTATTTATTTTCATTTTGGATGATCTGTCCATTGGTGAAAGTGGGGTGTTAAAGTCCCCTACTATGATTGTGTTACTGTCGCTTTCCTCTTTTATGGCTGTTAGTATTTGCCTTATGTATTGAGCTGCTCCTATGTTGGGTGCATAAATATTTACAATTGTTATATCTTCTTCTTGGATCGATCCCTTGACATTATGTAGTTTATTTCTTTACATTCTTTGTTTAAAGCCTATTTTTTTTTTTGATATGAGAATTTCTACACCAGCTTTCTTTTGATTTCCATTTGCATGGAATATCTTTTGCCATCCCCACACTTTCAGTGTGTATGTGTCTCTAGGTCTGAAGTGGCTCTCTTGCAGACAGCATATATATGTGTCTTGTTTTTGTATCCATTCAGACAGTCTATGTCTTTTGCTTGGAGCATTTAATCCATTTACATTTAAGGTAATGTATGTCCCTATTCCCATTTTCTTAATCGTTTTGGGTTTGTTACTGTAGGTCTTTTCCTTCTCTTGTGTTTCCTGCCTAAAGTACTTGCTTTAGCATTTGTAGTAAAGCTGGTTTGGTGGTGCTGAATTCTCTTAGTTTTTGCTTGTCTGTAAAGGCTTTAATTTCTCCATCAAATCTGAATGAGATCCTTGCTGGGTAGAGTAATTTTGGTTGTAGGTTTTTCTCCTTCATCACTTTAAATATGTCCTGCCACACCCTTCTGGCTTGCAGAGTTTCTGCTGAAAGATCAGCTATTAACCTTATGGAGATTGCCCTGTGTGTTATTTGTTGTTTTTCCCTTGCTGCTTTTAATTTTTTTTCTTTGTATTTAATTTTCGATAGTTTGATTAATATGTGTCTTGGCATGTTTCTCCTTGGATTTATCCTGTATGGAACTCTCTGTTCTTCCTGGACTTGATTAACTATTTCCTTTCCCATATTAGGGAAGCTTTCAACTATAATCTTTTCAAATATTTTCTCAGTCCCTTTCTTTTTCTCTTCTTCTTCTGGGACCCCTATAATTCAAATAATGGTGTGTTTAATGTTGTCCCAGAGCTCTCTGAGACTGTCCTCAATTCTTTTCATCCTTTTTTCTTTATTCTACTCTGCAGTAGTTATTTCTACTATTTTATCTTCCAGGTCACTTATCCGTTCTTCTGCCTCAGTTATTCTGCTATTGATCTCTTCCAGAGAATTTTTAATATCATTTATTGTGTTGTTCATCACTGTTTGTTTGCTCTTTAGTTCTTCTAGGTCCTTGTTAAACGTTTCTTGTATTTTCTCCATTCTATTTCCAAGATTTTGGATCATCTTTGCTATCATTATTCTGAATTATTTTTCCTCTCCATTTGTTATGTCTGATGGATTTTTATCTTGCTCCTTCATCTGCTGTGTACTTTTCTGTCTTCTAATTTTGCTTAGCTTACTGTGTTTGGGGTCTCCTTTTTGCATGCTGCAGGTTCATAGTTTCCATTGTTTTTGGTGTCTGTCCCCAGTGGCTAAGGTTTGTTCAGTGGCTTTTGTAGGCTTTGTAGGTGGAGGGGACTAATGCTTGTGTTCTGGTGGATGAGGCTGGATCTTTTCTCTCTGGTAGGCAGGTCCACGTCTAGTGGTGTGTTTTGCGGTTTCTGTGGCCTTATTATGATTTTAGGCAGCCTATCTGCTACTGGGTGGTGTTGTGTTCCTGTCTTGCTAGCTGTTTGGCATAGGGTGTCCTGCACTGTAGCTTGCTGGTCATTGAGTGAAGCTGGGTCTTGGCGTTGAGATGGAGATCTCTGGGAGATTTTCACCATTTGATATTACGTTGAGCTGGGAGGTCTCTTGTGGACTAGTGTCCTGAACTTGGCTCTCCCACTTCAGAGGCACATTCCTGATGCTTGGCTGGAGCACCAAGAGCCTTTCCTCCACACAGCTCAGAATAAAAGGGAGAAAAAATAGAAAGAAAGAAAGAAGATAAAATAAAATAAAATAAAATGAAATAAAGTTAAACAAACTAAAGTTATTAAAATAACAATTAAAATTTTTTTTTAATTAAAAAAAAAAACAAAACACTAGGGCTCCCTGGTGGTGCAGTGGTTGAGAGTCCGCCTGCCGATGCAGGGGACACGGGTTCGTGTCCTTCTCCAGGAAGATCCCACATGCCGTGGAGTGGCTGGGCCTATGAGCCATGGCCACTGAACCTGCGTGTCCGGAGCCTGTGCTCCGGAATGGGAGAGGCCACAACAGTGAGAGGCCCACATACCACAAAAAGCAAACAAACAAACAAAAAAACCCACTAAAACAAAATTCGGACAGACAGAACCCAGGACAAATGGTAAAAGCAAAGCTATACAGACAAAATCACACACACAAGCATACACATACGCAGTCACAATAAGAGAAAAAGAGAAAAAATTATATATATTGTTGCTCCTAAAGTCCACCTCCTCAATTTGGGATGATTCGTTGTCTATTCGTTATTCAAGAGATGTAGGGTACATCAAGTTGATTGTGGAGATTTAATCCACTGCTCCTGAGGCTGCTGGGAGAGATTTCCCTTTCTCTTCTTTGTACGCACAGCTTTGGATTTGGGTTCAGCTTTGGATTTGGCCCTGCCTCTGCGTGTAGGTTGCCGGAGGGTGTCTGTTCTTCGCTCAGACAGGACAGGGTTGAAGGAGAAGCTGATTCGGGGACTCTGGCTCATTCAGGCCGAGGGGAGGGAGGAGTTTGGCGTGCCAGGTGATCCTGCGGCAGTAGAGGCCGGTGGGATGTTGCGCCAGCCTGAGGAGCGCCGTGCGTTCTCCCGGGGAAGTTGTACCTGGATCCCGAGACCCTGGCAGTGGCGAACTGCACAGGCTCCCTGGAAGGGGGGTGTGGATAGTGTCCTGTGCTCGCACACAGACTTCTTGGTGGCGGCAGCAGCAGCCTTAGCGTCTCATGCCTGTCTCTGTGTCTGCACTTTTAGCCGTGGCTCACGCCCATCTCTGGAGCTCCTTTAAGCAGTGCTCTTAATCCCCTCTCCTCGTGCACCAGGAAACAAAGAATGAAGAAAAAGTCTCTTGCCTCTTCGGCAGGTCCAGACTTTTCCCCGGACTCCCTCCCGGCTAGCCATGGTTCACTAACCCCCTGCAGGCTGTGTTCACACCGCCAACCCCAGTCCTCTCCCTGCGCTCCGACCGAAGCCCGATCCTCAGCTCCCAGCCCCGCCCGCCCTGTCGGGTGAGCAGACAAGCCTCTCGGGCTGGTGAGTATGGTCGCAACGGATCTTCTGTGCGGGAATCTCTCCGCTTTGCCCTCCGCACCCCTGTTGCTGTACTTTCCTCAGCGGGTCTGAAGCTTCCCCCTCTGTCACCCGCAGTCTCTGCCCACGAAGGGCCTTCTAGTGTTTGGAAACCTTTCCTCCTTCACAGCTCCCTCCCACTGGTGCAGGTCCGGTCCCTATTCTTTTGTCTCTGTTTATTCTTTTTTCTTTTGCCCTACCCAGGTACGTGGGGAGTTTCTTGCCTTTTGGGAGTTTCTGAGGTCTTCTGCCAGCGTTCAGTAGGTGTTCTGTAGGACTTCCACTTGTAGATGTATTTCTGATTTATCTGTGGTGAGGAAGGTGATCTCTGCATCTTATGCTTCCGCCATCTTGAAGCCCACAACTTATATTTTTAACTCAACGTTGGTTTCTAAGATTGAATATTTTTGTTACATGTGACTGTGTTTCATTATTTCTGCCATTGTATAATACTAAAATTTGTAAATATACCATAATTTATTTATTAATTCTCTTCTTATTAGATATTTAGTTTGTGTTCTATTTTTGTTTCTATTAGAAACGTTGCTTCCATAAACATTAATAAGAATCATGTCTTCTAAGCACTGTAATTATCTTCTTTAAATTTAAGAATTTATTTAATTTCAATAAACTTTTATGTTTTCTCCATAAGTATATTACATATATTTTCAAAAAAATATTTTTAGCTTTTATATATATTGTTATTATAAATGTTATTTTAAAATTTTAAGTTGATCTTTCTGTTTGCTCCTGGTAAATAGAAATTCAAGTTTTGAAAATTATATTTAATACTGTCCACTGATACTCATCATCAGTCCCAACATTCTGTTACTACAGAGACTGGGAACCCATATCAACTAAAAATATATATTCACAACCTAAAAGTTAAAAGTTGTACTTTATTCGGCAGAAACTTTTAGGACTTCAAACCCAGGAGGCAGCATCTCAAGTAACCCTGAGAAAACTGCTCCCAGGAGGTGAAGGGGGAGCTAGGATATATAGGAGTTTTGCAAGAAAGTGCAGGTAGTAGGAACAAAAGATTACCTTTAATAAAAGAAAACTAGGTATCTCAATTTAAGGAATTTAGCACTTTTCTGTGTATGGGAAGACGCCAAGTGTCTGGGCTCACAGAAATCATTCCTTTGATATTCACCTCAGCTATCTGGGGCCAGTATCCTGTGTTTTCACATCCTGAGTTTCCTCAGGGCTCACCTTAGGGAGTGGCTGCAGTCTGATGGCTGCTAGATGGCAGGTATTCTTTTCCTTCCTAAGTTCCCTCAGGGCTCACCAGCTCACCAGCTGTCATGGCTGCAATCGCTGATGACTGGGACATCCTTTATTTACTGATATGACAGGCAATATTCCATTTCTCACCTAGAAACCATATTTCCCAGAAAGCCTTGCCAGAAGGTTGCTGGTTTAGATTCCATGCATAAAAGTGAGCCATCTGGGTGTAAGAAAATTAAATGCCTCACTTGCTCCCATGGAAGTCACAGACAAACATGTAAACTTTGTCAGCAGATGCGAGCATCTGGACATCCATCAGAAATTCACTGGTACTTCATGTGGCTAAGGTCATCAACATCAATTTCTGGTTTCTATAAACTAGAAACGGCTTCCTTGATCTTTATTACCCATCCCTTTCAATGTTTTCATGAGCTTCTGTTGTCCATTAAACCATGTCCTGAAAAAATATGTGCTGATATCCTAACCCCTGATATCTGTGAATAAGACTTTATTTGGAAACATGGTCTTCACAAGTATAGTTAAATAAGATGAGGTTATATTGGAATGGGGTGAGCCTAAAATCAAAATGACTGGAGTCTATAAGAGTAGAAGAAACAGAGTCAGTCAGAGACACACAAGGCATAAGTTCATGTGAAGACAGAGGCAGAGATTGGAGTGATGCCTCTAAGCCAAAGAATGCTGAGGACTGCCAACAACCACCAGAAGCTAAAAGATGCAAGGAGAGGTTCTTCACAGAGCCTTTAGGGAAAACATGGCCCAGCTGACAATTTGATTTTGGACTTAGAGCCTCCAGAACTGCAAGAGAATACATTTCAATTGCTTTAAACCACCTTGTAAATTGTTATGGCAGCCCAGGAAACTAATATAGCCTCAGATTCCCTGAATTAAACCTAGGGCAGCTTATTTTCCCTGATAGAAACTTGATATATTATTGAATTCACACCTTCCAATGTACTATTTTTTAATGTAATTTAATAATTTGTATGTGATATCTTTTGACATTTTCTTTATCAATAATATTCTAATATTTTGATTTTATTATTTTCTTGTCCTATTGCACTGGTGAGAACCACCAGTACAGTGTTGAAAAGCAGCATGGTAATAAACATTCTTGCCTTATTCCTGCTTTTCAAGTAAATCCTTTTAATATTTTGGTATGAATGATGACATTTACTGTAGACTTTTGTAGATTCACTTTGCCGGGTTAAAGCCATTGTCTTTATTCTTTATTTGTTAAGATTTAAAACAAACATAAATAGATGTTTAATTTTATCAAATTATTGTTCTGAAACTATTAGAACAAAGTTTCTTTTAACCAATTAATGTGTGTTATATTCATAGATGTTTGAATGGTAGCCACCTTTGATGTCTACGTAACAGCAGGCATCATATACCAAAATACACCAACATGTGCCATGGGATGTCTTATTCTCCACATGTTTTCCTTTCCTAATGAGCTTCAGCTCTTATTCAGGAGGAGCAGAGTGTGAGCTCCACAGCCAGACTAAAGTTTGCCACATTCTAGCTCTTGGCCTCAGTTTCTACTTTAACATATGATGATAGTAGTCTGAATTTTCTGGGATTATTGTGAAGATTAAATGAGTTTATGTATTTCAAGTTATCAGAACTGTACCTGACTCCCAGTAGGTGTGATGTAAATGCAAGGAAACATCATTAATGCTATTTAAAGTGGCCCCAGTGTGATGATAAATACAAAGTGAATATAGCCACTGCAAGCACGTGATGACATTAAGTTATAGTATGGTCTTTGAGATGACCCAAAACATGCTTTTATTATCTTTCAGATTGCTATGAAATAAAAGCATGTAATTAAAAAGTATATTTTCTTAAATATTTATTAGATCACTAAGAGTACATCCTTTTCCTCCTGGGGAAAAAGACATCATTTGGAAAAATATTAGTCTAGAGAAGAGGGACCACAATGAGGGAATATTGTACATACCCCGTGCCCAGCACTGTGCCTTGCACAGAGTATGCCATTAACACATGTATGAATGTAGTCCATGCACTGTATGTATGTTGTACTCAGATTATGTTCTAGTAGACCAAAAGTTTATTGTCATTTAGCTCCTTTGAATTCCTTGCATGCTTCTTTGTTAATTCCACAAAATTTTTGTCTGGTTTTGATGATCTTGGTTTGAAGATAAAATTTAAAATAAATTTGTGGTTCGGTACACCATTTAAAATATATTAGGAATATTTGATAAAATTTTTGAAATTAATATTTCATCCAAGTGCACTGAGTGAGGTCTGTAACTCATAAACCTACAAGTTGATAAATATCTGTGTACTTTGTCCCCATGCACCATGGGTGTGTAGAATTAGGAAATATGAAATTTGGCCCTTAAGATCCTAAATTTGAGAAGGGGACAAATATGCATAGAGATTTAGCTGCTAGGATGTTTACCTGCTAGGATGTACTAACCTTCCTGTTGTATTCAGATGAAATACCAATGAGAATTTTGTCTGCTTCTGAATTTGTGCTTAGTTGTATAATTATCTAAACCAAAAAAATACAATTTCTAAGAATCATTTGTTCTTCAGTCACTTGGGGTGGGAATGGCAAAAACTATCTAGACAATTCAGTTAGGAGTCTAAAAATGTTCCTTTAGGAAAGGTCATAGCTGAATCTTTGACCCATGAGTCTGCACTAAACAAATCTAAGACTCAGCAAACAGAGATGGTTTCCCACAGGAATGGCCCAAGAATGCTTAATGCTTCAAGGCACTCCACACCCTGGTTCCCAGCACTGCCAGACACCATTTCCGATCACTGCACATGTGTTTATTTGCATGTGAGAGTGTTAGTCACATGTTTCCCAAATCACAGGTTCTAGTCTCAGAAGTGCGCTTAGTAGATTATATCCCTAAATTAATAAGGAAAGCAATGCTCTGTGAACACACCAGATGAGTGACTCAGAAACTCATAACTCTTTCATTTCCACTCAATTATCTTTTTCATTTCTATACACTGAGCATGATTCATGGATGGCTATTCTCCTGGTCAGTGTTTCTCAAAATAGCCTGTGAGAATGTCATACCAGTGAAGAAAAACAGCTAAAAAAACAATAATAAACATTACTTTTTTTTTTTTTTTTTGCGGTATGCAGGCCTCTCACCACTGTGGCCTCTCCCACTGCGGAGCACAGGCTCTGGACGTGCAGGCTTAGTGGCCATGGCTCACGGGCCCAGACGCTCCGCGGCACGTGGGATCCTCCCGGACTGGGACATAAACCTGTGTCCCCTGCATCAGCAGGCGGACTCTCAACCACTGCACCACCAGGGAAGCCCTAAACATTACTTTTTAATGGTTGCAATCCATTGTTTTATACCAGATTGCAAATGACTAAATGGGATTGTTCCAGTCCAGAACAATAAGAATACTAAAAAAAACAAGGTACCGACCCTGAGTTTAGGATTTCAACAATAAAGTGGACTCACGAGGGGAAATGTTAAAGCAAGGGTGAGGAGCACCTCACAGGGGCAAAAGTGACTAACTCAGTAGAAGGACAGATTTTGTTTGTTCTTAGATGCACATACTACTGCAGGGCTCAGTCTTGGAAGAGGCAGTGGCACCAAAGAGTTTAAGGATATATTTGTATTTGGGACCAAATCTATGGAAGCTTAACACTAAAAGGGCAGTATTCACATGAAAAGACAACACAAAGGGTCAGAAGTATGGAAAGGTCATAAGACTGAAGTTTATGTATTCAAACAATTTATTCTTTGGTTTTCTTGCCTGGGTTTTAGTGATCTTGACACAACCCAAACATGGAAAAATAGAAAATGAATTCATCAATATCAAACCAGTGCCCTCAAAGTGTTAGACTTCTCTCTGTTGGTGCTCACAAGAACCCTCTGAGTAGTGTGACTGTGCATTTCTTTGTTGCAGAGAAAAGACATGATCTTTAGGCCACGTATCCAGTAAGTAATGGAGCAGAAGTGAGAAGCCATCTCTCAGTGATTCCAAAGTCCCCCACCCACGACCCTCTGTCCCCACCATGGGATGTGCAAGGCTCAGGAACATCATCAAGTGCTAGGTCTAAGTTGTCCACTCCAGCAGAAGGGGACTGGGTGATCCCTGGAAATCCATGAAACTTCTCAATGGTGAGCCAGTTCTTGCCATCAGAGAGTTCCACAACTGAACTTGTATTGTAAGGAGTCTGAAATTACAGAGCAATTTTTGGTAAATTGAAGTTTAGGGTTAGCATTAGGGTTAGGGTACAGGCCAAGGTCTTGGTTAAGGGGAACATTAAAAAAACAAAGCAAAGCAAAACATGTTTGGATGGTAGAAGCAACAACCAAAGAGATTTGATGGGGTCTCAGACTCTTGGATTTGGAAGAGAACTTAAGGTTCATCTAGTTCAGCTGCTCTAACAAATGCCTAAACTTCTCCATAATATTGTTAGCAAATAGTCAGCTAAAACTTGCATGAGGATCCTACTGAACATTCCTTCAGGTAGCCCACTTTCTTTTTGCCCCTTTTATGGTTAGAAATTGTCTTCTTCGTATTGGGTAGGGTCCAGTGTTCTCTGTCAGGCATCCTTACTCTCCTTGCTTCTCTGAGGTTGAGAATGTGATCTGGACTTGGGAATAGGACGGTGGTTACTAGTGGGAGTTATGTAGCCTGACTGAGGATTTCGGGGCTACAGAGGGGCAGTGAAGCAAGAAAATCACACTTGGCCTCATTTTGTAAAAGAAGGAAATGGAGATACACAAAATGGAATGATATAGGAGGGTGCTAGTTTATATGGGCTAGGATTAGAAGTAAGAGTATTTTGCTTCTTGACTTGTTTCTACAAATACATGTTACCAAGATCATGACAGGTGGACACTGATTCTTAAGAATCACAAGACTTGCCCGTGTATCCTTCCAGACTGATAAGGATAAATTCTATTAAAAGTCCTCCTGAGAAGCCATGCTATTATCCTTCCCCAGTCCCAAGTGTAATAAACATAGTTACCAGTGACATCGTGCTTATTCCTCATGCTGTAGTTACGCTTTGTTCTCTGGAATATAACTTAGATCATTCTGCTTACAAGGTCACCGAATGAACTGAACCATCTTCTTTTCAAGTGGCAAAATCCCTCAAATCTCTTTGGGAACCTCTTTTATTCCCACAATGTATATTTCATCTCTCTCTCTTTTTCATTTTAATCTGGTAACAACATTAATTAAGTTTGTGAATTATGTCCAATTTCTATACAGATGAATGATTCTTTTGTTCCTTCTGTCTTCTAGACACAAGTTTATAAATCTCCTCAGGCCTATTCTTTTAAATACAATGTTTTGCCCCTCCTTTTCTTTTTTAGAGAGAGATGCCTCATGGTAGAATTTATATTTTAGCTGCTAATAGAGTCTTGACAAAATTGGATATCTTGGCTCATCTAATGCATTATTGTTTAGGTTTTTTTCTGTTTTTTATTGATCTTTAGTTCAGAGGAGAGACCAGCCAGGAGAGTCTTTACCATCTCCAAGATTAAGAGTGCTCTGGGGCATCATATATAATGAAGCCCACAGAAAAATTTCTCTATTAAGCATTCGTACTAATTAGTACTCTTAATTAGCATAATTAAAAGAATAGATGCATCTATTTTTGATAAATTATAAAACATCCATTTTAATACCATTGCAATTTCCAGCACATGCATTCTAGCTGAAACAGCACAGGTAGATTGAGGTGTGCTGTAAAAAGCAAGTGGAAGGAAAGACTTAGTATTTCTAAATACCTGGTTGTACAAAGACATAACACACTTCACATTGTGGTCAGGGAGGGGAAGTGTGTGTCTCCCATGCCTTGTCAGGTGATATTTTATTCAAGCCAAAAAGGAGGGTTGAATACAGAATGAATATGTGTTAAATACAGATGGACAGTTAAATTTGAATTTCAGATAAACAACAAATAAATTGTATATAAATATTTCACAAATAAGACATGGGACATACTTATGCTGAAAAATTCTTTATTCATTGTTTATCCAAAATTCAAATTTAACTGGGCATTCTGTATGTTTATTTGATAAATCTAGCAACCTTAAAAATGAGTCAGCTGATACAAACAAGTAACTTATGTGTCAGTGTCCCTCAAAACAAAATATGCCTTTACAGCAGTCTGGAATTTTTCTCATAATTTTATATTATAACCAAAGTCTCAGGACTTTTCAAAAGGCTTTAATAAACATTACCAATAAACAAGATAACTCTTCCCACTCTACAGATGAAGAAATAGATGTTCATAATGGTCAAGAGACTGTCCCAAAGTTAAAATAGTCCTAAGAGATGGAACCAAAAGTAGTATCTAGGTCTTTTGATTCCTAATCCATATTTCCTGGTTGACTTAAAAATAATTAATTGGATTATAAATAATCTAATCCATGTAATCATAATAGTCACAATCACCAGCCCTGGGCAGTAATTATATTTTTTGGAAATAGCCACTCTGCTTTGAATTGATAATGGCCAAGCAAGCATCTGAATCCAACTATGCCCAGGAAGCAATGTGAAACATATTGGAAACTCCGCATTAATATGCACAGCATGACACGAGACAGATGCACGTTGGTGACATTTCTCCACCGTTTCTAGAGAAATCTGTAACTTTATATATATATATTATGTATTTCTATTTTCCATACAAGTGGCAATGTAATATGGTGTCAAGTAACTGTGTGGTTGTTAAGAATAATTCACAGGCACTATTGGTTTTCTAGCCAAGGAAGGATGAGAGTCATTTCATGACACTTCCATTCACAGATCTGAAGAGTAACAGATCAGGGTCTCATATCCGACTGCATTTGCAGGGCTGGCACTCACAGAAACAGACTTCTCACTTAAAATTCACCTTCTGTGAGATACCGAGTGATGATCTTGGAACCAGACAAAATTGACCGTGATTTGTGAACAGGTAATCAACTATTCCTCGTCGACGAAAACCAGTGAATATATGTACACACTGCTTTGAGAGTCTGTTCTTTTTGTTATAGAGCAGATGTCTGTGTGTGTGTCAGGGGGGTTTGGCAGGCCCCACTCTGTCAAACAGTCCAGTTTTGACAGTTCCTTGCTTGAGGCATGGCTGAAATGCAAAGTATTTCTGATCAGACTATCATATTCATCTGGATGTTAATTACTGTGTCTGCCTTGGTATAAATAATTAATTATGCAAAACCTACACAGCTGCTGCTGGACAGAGTTAAGTAACTTGCTGTCAGTCTCACCGTTCTGGAAAGGAAAGAGGGATTTAGGAAAATGTGCTCTGTCACTGTGGGGAGGGGGCACTCATGGTCCTTCTGTGGTCAGATGAAAATCATTGTAATTGAGTATGGTGTGCGTGTGTGTGTGTGTGTGTGTGTGTGTGTGTGTGTATTTCAAATAAATAAATAATATCTCCTAATTTATATTAGTTGGTCCTAAAAGCAATTCCCTTTTCTATTTATGTAGTATCTTTCTAGGAATCCAAACGCCACACCAGAGAATCACTACAAATCTGACTCCTGAATCCTTCTCATTTTATCATTCATATCCATCAACTGTCCAAGCTGCCTCCTGGAGTGGGACGTTCTGGTTACATTGAGCTAGGTGAGGTTTTTTTTTTTTAAATCTCCATAAGACTTAACACATTCATATTGCAGATTTATAGACCAAACTGGTCAGTAATGAACATGTGAATATCTAGAGTGCTGAGAAATGATAACGCATCCATTTAAAAATTTTATGTCTACATTATTTGACTCAAGTGCAAATGACTTCATGTTTAAATATAACTAGATGTTTAATTGATATAGGTTAAGTGCTAGTTCCTTGTAACTTTTTTTTTTTTTTTGGCAAAACAGCACTGCATGTAGCAACAATGAGAAAAGAGGGGATTAAAAAAACACCTCTAAAACCAAGGCTTTCATAGATTTGTCAGCTGGTTTTGTTTTGTGCAAATATTGACATTGCTGTAATGAAGCAAACTTCCAGAGCTTACAAAGAATGTTTGCGCAGAAAAGGATCAAAATCCCCCTTTGAGAAGCAGCTGCAGTTGAATGGATGCTGGTGGTGGGCAGTGGCCGTGGATTCTGGGCTCTACCATGGCCCAGCTGGATAGGATAGGACAAGTCACATAACACTTAGGCAACTTCCTTTTCTGCCCTCACTCAGGATCATTGATAGAATCAAAGGAGATAATCAGTATGAAAGCACTTTGCAAATTGAGATGATAGTTAAAAATACAGAATATCATTCCACCTCCAACAATTAGTTATTGGGCATGCAGTTCTAATGAAACATCTACCTGTTATATTTCTTCCTTTTTAATCTACCTCTTCATTTACTCACCCAGCAAGGTTTTGTTTTCTTCTATTCATGCACTAGGTGCTGCTGTGATTAAAAAGACAGAAATGCCACTACATTTTGGGGGCTCATAGTCCAGTGAGGAGAATAAACACAAAAGAAAGTACAGGAATAAAATAATCACAAATAGAATTAAGTGTTAAGAAGAAAATAGAATGAGGCAGAGGAATGGAAAGCAGCTGAGTGTGCAGTCAGGAGAAGCCTCTTCAAGGAAGATTTGATTCTTAAGCAGATACCCGAATGAAAAGATGAACCCAGCCATGGCTTAGAGCTGAGAGAAGTGAATGAGAAACAAGTGCAAAGGTCCCCAAGTAGGGACATGCTTTGCATGTTGATGGTGGGGAGGATGCCGGCGGGACTGTAGCTGCTTCATGAGGAGGGTGTGATAGGACATGAAACCCACCCACCTCCCTCTCCTTATGAGATCACACACAAAAAAACCCCTCAGTACAGGACAGCTCTGTGATTTTCATTCGTAGAAGACATACCATATGGCTGTAATCGGTTAGATTTTCTTGATAGAACAATTAGATTGTTCTTGCTTGGAGAAAATTAGGGTTGTACTGAAAAGTGGGAAAAAAAATCCCAACACATATGTCTTTAAGGAACTACAAGTCTGAAATAATCTGTACTGATTTAGTTTTCTTCCCTGTTGAGCTCTGACCTAATGATTTCCAAACCCTTGTTACACCTTGTTACACCTTATAGAACAATCATCGAAGATACATGGGAGGTAAAGAAAATTAGAGCTTCCTTTAAATGCTTATATGTGACACCTTTAGTATAAGATCTAACTAAATGTATGTAGTGGTAGACCATTTTTCACTGACACTAAGAATAGTATTTAAATAAAACATCTGCTATGATGAGGAGTCAGCACACCTAAAAATTTTGGAATCTCTTTTGCTGAAAAAAGTAAATGATACACTCTTCCCCTCTTTGCATGGAATTTAGATAATTGTTTTTTGCTTTCCTGTATGTTGATGGTGATGCTGCATTCTTGCCTAGATGTTTGAGCTGAACATAGAAGGATTGAAGTCTAGAGATTGAGAGAAACTTGGTTCACTTTTCATTCCTCTTCAACCTGCCTTGAAAGCAAGAGTTATTTATTATACCCAAGCAATCATCCAGGGGATTTCTCACATTCCACCATAGCCAGTCAGGAGACTTTGCCTCATGTTTCTAACAATTACTTTGGAGTACTAAAGGTTAGTATGCCTTAACAATGGCTCAGTATTGTAAATACATACACCAGTATCAGTGGCATCTACTAGAAACAATCATTCAGCCATAGATTGCAGATTGGTAAAGAGAGAGTACAGTTTATTACAAAAGAATGCAATCCAGAAACAGAGGACCTCATATCCTATAACTTTTTTTCTGTTTTAATACTAAAAACATGATGCATGTATCTGGATTAATAGTAAATAGTACAAAATTTCTTGTAATGATAAACAATTCTCTGCTCCACCACTCTCAACCCCAGCACCTCCTCAAAAACTTTCACCATATTTCATTTTAGTTCTAGTAGTTGCCTTTACATCTAAATATGCTCCTAATATTAAAACAGATGTTGACCATCAACTTCTAACTGTGAGAGATGGGATTTAACTCACATCCTTTATTCATTCAGTTATTCAACACTGATATCTCTTGTATTCCAAGTTCTGAGAATATTAACAGTGAAAAAGACATATGACAACTTTACCCCCATGGAGGTTACCTTCTAGGGGAGGAGATATAAACAATTAGACACACCATGTAGGTCTACATAGTGATCAGTTCTGTAAAAAAACAGTAAACTAGGGCAAGGAAATAAAAAATTGAAGGGGGCTTCTATTTTAGATGATCATTTCTGATAAGGTAACACTGGCCATCTGAATGGGGAATTAATTAAGTCTTTGGGAGAAGAGTTTTGTTGAAAGAAGAAACAGAAAATCCAAAATTGTAAGAGGGAGTTGCTTTGTCATTTTCAAGGTGAAGCAAAGGGAGTGAGGAGGATGAGATGGGAAGTTGGCCACAGATGAGCAGGTCAGGGAGAAAGGGCTAAGTTGTATGGGCTGAGGGCTCCCAGGGACCAGCTCTAGGGGGAAACTGTAGGCAATGACTACATATCCAAATTTATTCAAAGTTTGTGGGAATATTTTGGAGGGTTTAGAGTAGAAGAGCTAAATAATTTGCCTTATTTATGGAATGATAATATCAATAAAGGTACAGACTGTGCACACAGCACAAGATTGAAGCTTGGTGGATTTTCATGAAGTGAACAATACCCAGATTGAGAAATATAAAATAAAGAGGAACCACAGTTCCCTATTTGGGCTTCCAAGTCACTTCTCACTCCATCCCAAAGACAATCACAGTCCTGACTTCTATCAACATAAGTTAGTTTTGCATATTTTTGAACTTTATGTAAAAGGAATCATACAATATGTACATATTTGTGTCTGCCTACATTTACTTAATATTATATTTCTGTGTATCATCTATGCTGCTGAACATGGCAGTAGTTCATTATTTAATGGCTAGAGAAGTTTGTTAAAATCTCCAGTTATGACCATGCATTTCCTCTTATGTCTTTTTAATTCTATTAACAGTTGCTTTATGTATTTTGAAGCTGGGTTATTAAGTGCATATTTAGTACTACTGTGTCCTTATTGATTTAACTCTGTTATTATTTTAGAAGGTTCTCCTTACTTTCTAGTAATCTTTCTTGCCATAAAATCTACTTTGTCTTAATTTACGGGACATGTACTGGCTTTCTTTTGGTTATCTTTTTTCCTTTCTTTAGTTTTTACATTTGTCTCCCCTTTTATTTAAATGCATATCTTTTAAGCAATATATATTTTTTGAAAATTCAATTTTAATTGGAGTAGTTATTTCTTAATTACATGTACGGTAATTACTTTTTGTTTGTTTGTTTAAAACTTCATCAATTTTCCTCACTTGGGGGAAGAGCTAAATGGATAATGTTTAGCATAATGAAATAGATGTTCACCCACTGAAATTTTTATTTTTTATTTATTTTTTAAAATTTAATTTAATTAATATTTTATACATCAGGTTCTTATTAGTTATCCATTTTATACATATTAGTGTATATATGTCAATCCCAATCTCCCAATTCATCACACCACCATGTCTATTGAAATTTTTACATAACAGTTAATTAGCTTATGTGACATCAAACATTTGGCAAATAAATATAATCCTTGATTTTTTCATTCTGACAGTGAGGTAGATAATACCACCTACCAATACACAAATTATCAGACACTGCTGGGCTTATCAAGTTAAAGAATAAATTTAATGTAAAGTGTGTGATAAATATTACTTATGCACATTTGTAGGGAAATTTGCTATACATTTATTATAATTTTTATTGAATTTGCTTAATTACATTTTCTTAACATAGCATATCATTGATCCATAGCATTGACAGATTTTTCATTACAAAACACAAATTGTTGTCACAATCTCTGGAAAAATATTATTTAAGTGCAAAATGTATACACTATGAGAACAAAGCAATCTTTATCTGGGTGTGAAGTGATAAAGCTATGCTATGCTCCTAACTGTGCAGAAATTGGAAATTAGTCTCATAAGAGCTGTCCCTCTACTGGCAACCAAAGAAGCTGGGAATATTTTCACTTGGTGTCTTAAATTGAGCAAAACCCTATATGTTTTTTAACCAGTCATCTTTGAATTGTGATCCGAGGAAATACAAAAGATCAGGATCAAGAAAATTATTAGTTGACCAAAACAATGGATAAACCAAATTAAGTTACAGTTAAACTGGACCATATATTAAGATCCACACTTTAAATGAAGAAAACCTGTTACAGAAACACTGGACAAGAGGGAAGATTTGGCCTAGCATCAGACATGTGAAAAAATTTTATGAGTTTTAGATGATCACATAAAAGTAAATATGTTTAAACGCTGCAGTGTGGTTTCCAAATAAATCGATATGGCATGAGGTTGAATTACTGTAAGCATAGTGTGGGGAGAAAGGTATGTAGGGGCTGCTGGGTGATCAGAAGTTAGGTTTTCCATAGATAATGTCTGTCAGTTATATTCACAGAAGAATGGCCAGCCTGGTGAAAGAATTAAAGCCATTCCATATAAGAAATTGGTGAAGACATTTAGCTTCTCTGTCTTGGAGATTCAGAAGCAAAATCTGAAGCAGTACATGTCTTAGAAATGCCCATAGCTTTCTTGGATCATCTGGGTGGAATGGGAATAAAAATGGTTGGATTTGATGACTTCTTAACTTTCTTTTCAGTTGCTAATTAGAGCCAGTGGCTCACAACAATGTGTAAATGTTAATTTCCAGTAAGATTTTAAATAGCTACCTAATACATGGAAAACAGCATGGAAGCACAATGTTACACAGTTTGCATCCAGGTCTTGGTCTTACCAGTTGAACTGCTTTGTCACTTTATGATTTATCCTCTCTCAACCTCACTCTCCTCATCTGGAAAAACAAAGATAGTATTCCTTACGTGGAAGGCTTTTGTAAGAATTAAATGACCTAAAACATGTGTAATGGAGATAACATTTCGGTAAAGTTACCTTCCATTTAAAGCTTAGCTATTAGGCTAGAGTGGGTAAGGAGGAGAACATGTCAAAGATACACAACACTGGCCACTAGTTAAGGGTAATGAAAACATTTTATTGTCTATTGCAATAAGAGAGTCCAGTGTAAGCCGAGCTCATCTTTGGTCTGTGCAGAGGTGACTGGGTGTTTTAAAGGGAGACTGAGGGAGGAAGGAGGGTGGATGAGTGAAGACTGAGCAGGGTCAGGGAAATGGAAACTAACAAAAAGCAGGAAGGAGTGTTGGTCCATGAAATCCACCTGGGTTTGCTAACTAAGCTATGTAAGTCGGGCTTCTGCCTCAACAAAATAGCCAATTCTTTACAGCCCTGAGATCTCCTGAGCAGCAACTCAGAGGAGTGAGGGGATTGCAGGACTCATGCTGGAGACATGGTCTTGAGCTGCTAGAAACATGCTTGAGTCTGTTCAGATCCCTTAGTTTGGGTGGGAGGCAGGGACAAAATTATTTGTGCTGAGGTTGCAGTCCTTATAGACCAAGATGGAGGCCTAGTAGAGAAAAGGATTCAGAGGGGCCTGCATTTGGTCAAGGAGAGAAAGCTTGGGGGACAGAAGGACCCAGCACAGTGTCATCATGGCAAGGTGGCTGAGCCATGAGGATATTCAGAAAGAGACCCTTGGTCTTAGCTCTCAAGTAGAGTCACTGGGACTCAGAAGCCCAAGTTACCTCCTGCGGGAGGTGGGGACTTGTAAGGCAGGGGAGTGGGACACTGGCCACACCAAGGTCCTCATGATAAGGCAGGATGCAACCATGGCAACGCCTGGGGTGGGGTTTCCTGTGAGGGAGAGCCAGATGGAAAATACAACTGGGACTCTTCAAACAGCTTTATGGTGCCAGTGAGAGCACCAGTAAGGTGGAGTAGGTGGGACACACACAACACAACATGGCTGGGCTCACAATTCCAATAGCCATGGACATCAGCTGCATATTCTAGCTGCACATCAGGTGACCACAAACCTGGGCAGGCCAAGGACCAATGCTGAAACTCCATGCCATGTGATTCCCTCAGGTGGCAGCTTAGGAAGAAAAGGTGGCAGGAGGGGAAGAGAGGGGACTGAGTCCAAAGATCGAGCATCACCTGTAGGGCTGCTTAAATTATCACATTGGCTTAAGTTTCAAACACATACACACATGGACAGACACAGAGACACAAACACAAACACAGACACACACTTCTATCTGGTGTGTGTGGGCTCACAAGAAATCAGCCATAGATAAGATTTTACACTTCCAATGCAGATGTGAGTAGGCCAATTACCACACTAGCTCCCTGTCTCATTATACATTATTATTTTCATTTCTGTGCTCATTATTTGAGCCTCAAGTGCAGTGCCTGGTACATGGTAGGCATTCATATTTTTATTGTCATTATCACTCTTGTTTTCAATACAGTTTTCCATGGGAGACACTCTGGCTTCCAAATACCATGCATAATTCAATGCCAAGGTTTGAATTTGGTTTTAAGGACCTCCTTTGGCTTCTTTTACTCACTGAAGGTATTGAGGCTCATCTGGACCTTCTTTATCCCGGGTCTGTCTTAGATGTTGCTCAGGGACAGTCTGCTGAGCATTGGAGGGGCTGCCTAATGACATCGCCGACACCAAAAGGATATCAAATAACTCTTTCTTCAGACTTCAGTTTACTTATCTCTGAAACGATAATATAGAAGAAAATGATTTTTTAGAGGCTTTCAACTCTAGCTTTCTGCATTTATAACTCCTGCATTCATGGCAAGGACAGGCAGGCCAATTTATGAGGAAGCCACAGATCAATGAGAGGCTCTCAGAGCCAGGTGAGAGGAGACAGGAGATGGGGGGAGGAGAGAAGAGTCAAGAGAAGAGACAGGGAGGCTGAGGGGACTTCGTTGGATGTAGACCATCCAGTTCTGACCACAGGCTCTAGTCAGTGGGCTTCCATAAATTTGAAGGAGTTGTTCTTAAACCCTTCTCACCAACCCCACTCCCAGGAGGTGGTGATTAGTATCACGTCATCCATACTCTCTGTCACACACTGCCTCTCACAAGTCACATGGCTGATGAGCTCTCAACACGATAGTGACGCATTAGTGATAAGCTTTTACTGGGTATTTTAATTTGAAATGTCTTAGTTCAGGCTTCTATAACAATGTGTCATAGACTGAGTGACTTCAAAACATCAAAAATTGGTTTCTTACAGTTCTGGAGGCTGGAAGTCTGAGCTTGGGGTGCCAGCATGGTTGGGTTCTGGTGAGGACTCCCTCTTGGGTTGCAGACAAGCTCCTTCTGGCTGTGTCCTCATATGGTAGCACAAGAGTGAGAGAGCTCTCTGAGGTCTCTTTTATAAGGGTTTGAATCCCATTCCTGGGGGCTCCACCCTCACAACCTAATCACCTCCCAAAGTCCGCACCTCCCAACACCATCACCTTGGGGGCTAGATTTAAACATATGAATTTTGGAAGGACACAAATATTTAGTCCACAGCAAAGAGAAAATAGGAAGAAAAAGTAAAAAAAAAACAGATATAAAGAGAAACAAAGGAGGATGTGCTGTGAAACAGTGGACCTGTAGTTCTTATCTTTGAAATAATGGTGTTTCCCTCTCCAGGAGGCCTGATGGCACAGCTGCCAACACTTCTCTATGCTTCCCTACTTTCCTGTATCTTTATTTTTACACAAACAGAAGGAGCCTAATTAAGGTAAGCATTAGTGAATATGGACTTCATATCATAAATTAGATATAAAGTTAAATTAAGTCAGAAACTGAATTTTGAGAAAAATAAATATTCCCTAATGCTCAGATGTTTACTGAAAAAGTACAGGCTGTGGAATTACATTCATCTGGAGTTGATTTTCTTCTACTCTTTTTTTGGTGACATATTTCGTGGAACAAACTTTTTGAGACTCAACTTCCTAGTTTAAAAGTGGAACTCAGTGTGATTAAGCACAGAAAACCCAGCAAAAAATACCACTTCTTAATGCAAAGGGAGATTGGCTCAGATCCTGCACCCACCCTCCCTGTTCTCAGACGGTGGTGGACTGACATTCTCCCAGAACTTGAGAGAGGGACCAAGGAGGATATGGTGCTGAGAATATGTCCTTGAGAAAAAGCACCAGACGACCTTCCCTAGAGAGATGGGGAGGTGGAGGGTTTACCTCTATGTCCCAGTATGCTTTCTCCCATTTCCTGGATCAGGCTGACAAAGGTCATTCCTGTCTCAGAAGTATTAGCCATGCAGCGTTCCCAAGATCATCTCCAGCTGGATGATTCTTGCCTCACTCCAAGGATGCCATACATGTCTTTCATTTGATCTCAGTTTCCTCATCTGTGAAATTCGGGTAAAGCCCACTGGCAGACATGAGGCTGAGGTCTGGGAGGGCCTCTTTCACGTGGCTGAGGCCTCAGCTGGGATGCTGACTCAGCAGGGAGGTATCCAGCTCTCTCCAGGTGTTCTCTCTTCCTCCAGGAAGCTAGTCTAGGCTGGAGCACATGATTATGAAATGGTCCCAGCAGTGAGAACCTGGAGGCCCTAACCTGCTACACTTTTTAAGCATCTGCTTAGGTGTCATTGGCTATTGTCCCATTGATGAAAGTCAACTCAGAGTCAGTGCCAGGGAGCAATTACTGCAGGTGTGTATACAGAGAGGAGATTATAGTGGCTGTATTGCAAACATTTTACCAAGGGGATAATAACAGCTACCTACTAGGGTTATTTGAGGATTACATAAATTTACATGCATGAGGCATTTAAAGCAGTGCCTTAGAATACAGTAAGTACTAAATAAGGGTTTGCCATTGTTATTAACTCCTTGGGTCCCTCACAGTGCTAAGGTCTGTTACACTAATGATTTTATCCAGAAATCTCATATTTTATCTTATTTTGGCTCTACCACAAACTAGTGGAGTTACTTGGAGCATGCAGATAACTTCTATTGGTTCTGGTTTCTTTTCAGTTTGTATGTATTTTTTTAGTTACACAAGTAATATATAAATACATGGCTATTATGGATACAATGAAGAATGTAAAATAATATAGAATAAAAAGTATAATACCCATAATCATCACCCTGTCTTCAAACTCAGTTGTCATCCTTGTTAAAAATTTATTATTTAACCTTCCTTAAAGTTGTATGTTATGTGTAATATAATGGAATATATATACAAATCTATTTCATAAGTGTAAAATATGTATAGAAATATAGATATGTTTCACATACACTGTGTATGTCTATGTAGGCCTCTATATTACATAATTTATAAATTGCATTGCATAGTTTATTTACATAAAAGGGCCATACTCTGTTTAGTATACTGTGAATTGCTTTTTACAATTAATATGTATTGGATAACTTGTAATGATACGTATGAGCTGTACCATATATCCTTTTAAACTCCCTGCTGTTTCATGGTATGACAACATCTTGGTTTATTTAAATATTCCATATTAAGAAGTATTCAGTTTATTTCTGTTTTTTTGTTCTTTTAAGCAGTGCTTCACATATCCTTGCCCATATTATAAGCATGTATATAGATATATTTAGAGTTGATGACTTGCTGGGTTGAAGCTATGCATGTCTTACATTTTGAGAGGCTCCACCAAGTTTTGCTTCTCAAAAGCTGTGTCAATTGTTCATTAGCAGACTCATATATCATGTGGAAGGCTTGGAGTACATAATTTTTAAATTACCTTCCAATTTTACAATTGCTAGGTACTGATCAAGACCTTGGCACCAGACCAGAAATATTAGGACACTAATGAACTGTCTTGTACTTACTATCACAGAATGCAGCAATAATTGGAGGCCAAATTCAGACAACTTAGTGAGTTTCCAGGCACAAATAGCTAAGAGCTACTTTACTCTGTGCTTTTAAGTTTTTATTGTATAAAATCTTCATATTCTGGGTTAAGTGGGCAATGATGTCCCCCATCTGCAGGAACCCCAACTAAGTCATTGCCACCCCATTTGCTGATGTGGGTCATGGCATGTATGTCACTCAGGCACTGTGTCCACACACTTGTCCCTGAGGGCCAACAGAGGAAACCTGCCTGACCTGCTCTACCAGGTTCCTCCTGGGAACTTCAGTGGATGGTCTTGAGGGCCAGAGTCATTTTGGATAGTTTTAATAAGGTAGTATGTGCTAAAGCATGACTGACAGATATAATAAGTTAACATTTATGAGAGAAACCTCAGTCTTGGAGTTTTAGTAGGCAGACAGCCAACAGAAATTGTTTTGTGGATGAAATATTTCTTAAAAATAGCTCTCCCAGCTCAGCCTAATGCAATTAAAGTTAGTGATGTACATAATAAGAAAACCGGGAGCTCTTCCTGCTAATAACCACTGTGGAAACAAGGCAATCCATTCCATTAATTTAATATACACTTTCATAGTCCCTTGGTAATAGAAGTATAATTAAAATGATATGCTTTGATAGGCTTTTCTTTCCAAAACGAAATTTTTTAAGTACAGGTATATATATATATATTCTGTAATTATTACTCATTGTACATTTATTTTGGTCTCTTCTTCCATGCCATCCTTCCCTGCAAAAAAAAATTTCCTTAAAATTGAATCCTCCTGACAACAGTACTTACAAATTTCCTGATACTGGAAGCTGGTTAAAGAAGAGCTATCAAGAGCATGAGAATAACTGCTGAAACCAAAGCAGGTGGGGTGATTTTGGATTGAATTTGGGTTTATTTAAGATTTTTATTCTAACAACATATAAAAAGGTGCCTTGATCCTGGACTTCTCACCCTGCAGAACTGTGAGAAATAAATTTCTGTTGTTTATTAAAAAAAAAAAATGTTCAATTCAACTTATCAATTAAAAGAACACAAGACTTGGGAATTCCCTGGTGGTCCAGCAGTCCAGACTCCATGCTTCCATTGCCACGGGCTGGGTTTGATCCCTGGTCTGGGAATTAAGATTCTGCAAGCTGTGCAGACGTGGCCAAAAAAAAACCCAAAAAACAAAACAAAACAAAAAACCTTAACAATCAAAAGGACTGAAAACAAAACAGTGACATTAAGAAAATGGACTCCCATTTATGAACAACCGGATAAGCTACCCTTTCTGACCATATGATTTCAAGAAACATTAAAATTGATATTATATAGATTATTTTAATAAAATAAAAATAGCTCTGCTCTGTTTGAACTCTATTTTAAGGTACATGAAGTTAATCTTTCTATGCCCCCAACTATGCATGAACATCCACCCATTTGAATCAACTCAAAAAGAAATTCAAAAGTTATGTCCCATTAAAATATTGTAATAAAAAGATATTTTCCAAGGGAATGACTATTGATGTGTGGGTAAGTTTGAACTAAGATGTAAAATCTGATGAGAAATCAGAATATTGATATAGAACGTTGCTGGCCTTTTTCTGTGGCAACATTGATAATGATGCTTGTGGGATCCACCATTGTCTACTACACTGTATCATACCCCAGGTTCAAGTCACCAGCTGAACCTGTCAAAATCTCCAAAATAGATTGAGATTCTGATGCCATCTCAGCCCCTTCACTGCTAAATCTTCATCCAAGCAGGCCTTGTCTCCTGCCTTGACTATTACAATAACCTTTCAATGGGATTCTAGCTCCCACTCTTGCTGCCGAGGGAAAAGAGTCAGCTTTGGACACTTCATTCTCAAAAACACTGCAGTGGCTTCCCTTCTCACCCAGGCTAAATGCCGTAAAGCCCTACACAACCACTCTTCCTCTCCCTCTTCCACCGCCAACCCCATCCTTTTATTCCCAGCCCACACTCTGCTCACACAGATCCACCTCTGCTTGTTTCCTTGAAATTGTTCAAAACATGCTTTCTCCCAGACATCTCAATGCCTTGCTTCCTCAAATTATTTGTCTCTGCTCAAATTTTGCTTTGTAAGAAATGCCAGTGCCGTGTGCCCTAAAAAACAACTCCATCACATCAATCTTCATTTCTCATATTTATTCTCTATTTTTGAAATAATCCTTAGCACACCTGACTTATTATGCATATTTCTTTCTCATCCATCTCTCCTCATTCAAATCTATGCTCCCTGAAAAAAGAATATTTTTTTCCTGTCATATCCCTGGTACCTAGAATAATGCCTTGCACATACTATACTGGCTGTTAAATAAACACTAGTTGGAAACATTAATTTTACTTTTTTCATTTCATTATAGTTTGATAGATTTAGCGCTTTCTAAAAATTCACAAAACCCATAACCCATCATGAGCAGCTCAAGCCAGGTGGTAACACAAATTTTGAGATACTTTATCACCACAATTTCGTGGATTCATTATCAGGCTTAAAGATTACTTATGTGTTTGGACTACACATTCTTCCATAAGTGTTCATCATTAAAAATATGAAATAAAATTTGCTGATTATACCTACCAAATTCAACATAAAATCAGTCATCATGCACATTATATGGTACATGATTTTCATACCTATCAAATAAACTTGCCTTTTTTAAGCTCAGTTTGAAAGATGACTAATACATCTTGACATAGAATTAGCCATGCACTGATTATATCTTTCACTTGATTACTAATCTTAAATTAGCATGGGTCTCTTTTCTGATTGGTAATTTAGAAAAGCTTTCTCAATGTTGAAATATATTTTCTCTTGATTGAAAACAATTCTAGTCTTTTGAAATAAACTGTGAAATACCATTTATAGTATTAGAAATTTAAATATATATTTCTGCTGTATGTTGGATGTGTCCTCATATTTTTATACATGTAGCATATCTTCAGAATAACCATAGTGACAAGGGAACATGAAACACTTTATTTTGGAGATATTTTGCAGGTAAATATTTAAAGAGCAAGCCTTATGGATCAGTTCATATGTAAATTAAATGGTCTGTACCTGTTGCCTCAAATTCTTACTTAGCAATTAATCTTATTTAGTCTACTGCAATTTTATAATTACATTAAATAATTCATCTGTTTTTTAATTTTTGGTGTACTTGTCTTATCTCATCAACTTGATTCTAAGTTTCTAGATGACTGGAACCATATCACACCTACAGCTTTGCACTGAATGAAACCACAGATCATGGTATTGTAAATGTGCTTTTGTTAGCAATATAAATAATAATAAAGTGTCAAATGATATATAAACTCAACATTATACAAAAGCTTTGTTTATTTTTCCACTCAACTCTCTCAAATTGGTATCATTTCCATTTTATAGATGAGAAAACTGAGATCAGCTTTAGGTATGTCAATGGTCCCCTGGTCACAATTCATGATTATTAAATCTAGAGCTCTTTCCACTACATGAAACCTGCTTTGCAATATTTCAGGGCTGTGCACAAGATGTCACGGATACCTTTGGCTGGTATGTCCTCTTCTCCTTCACTGGAGTTTTTGTGAATGGAATAGCACTCACTCTACCTGTTCTGCTGCCTCATTTACAATCAATTTGCTTTTCTGCCTTCTCAGCATATCTTTATGCATCACTAACCACTGGATTGAACACTGCAGAAAAGCAGAGATAATATCCGCAAAAAGTTAAGAAACTTCAAAAAAACAAAAAACAAAAACAAAAACAAAAAAAACCCCTCAGAGTCACTAACAGAAGAAATGAATGATTTGAGTCTGAAGGTGCAAATGCCAACTACTGACAAGATTGACTTACAGGTGAAACAAACCATAGGCAGTGAATCAAAACATCTGCCTGTTAGAATTTCATCAAAAGCACTCCACTACAGCTTTGTAGAAATATTTTGCTAACAGTCCCCCATAGCATCAACTGTGTGGTTGTCACATTCAATGGTAATATGTTTGCTGGAACGAAGCCAATAGACACAGAGGGTGTAATGTTTCTTTAATGGCAAAGGATGTGGAAAATTCAGAATATGACCGCAGAATCAGGAGATGATAAAACATGCTTCCAGACAGAATTGGCTTCTAAGCATCCTCAAAGTTTGCTATGGCAATGAAGTACTAAGGATGTTACTACCTAAGTGGAGTGAGGGTTTTTCTAGGTAAAAGAATTTTTGTCACTCTGAAAGCAGATTCATTTTCTCTTGATAGTTCTGGAGACTCTGCCTCCTCTGAGGAGCTGCATATAATTTATGTGGAACAAACTCAGCAAAATCCTGAGTGACTGTGCATCCAGCAATGTTAAGGGATTGGAGGTCATCTCCTGGGGGTCATTCCTCAGCAGGCAAGATGTTGGCTCTTTCTGAGACCCACTTTGGAAGCAATGCAAGGAATTCTTTAAAGTGGCTATCTGCATAGACAAAATCAATGTGCATCTCACCTTATTGCTCTAATTTTGTGTTCAGAGGTTTGAATTTTTGATGGTCTCGCTATACACTAAATATCTGTGCCCCTCTAAAATTCATATGTTGAGACCCTAACCCCCAGTATGATGGGTCTTTGGGAGGTGATCAGGTCATGAAGGCGGAGCCCTCATGATGGGATTAGTGCCCTCATAAAAGAGACCCCAGAGAGCTCCCTTCCCCTTCCACCATGTGAGGACACAGTGAGAAGATGGCCGTCTATGAACTGGGAAGCAGGGTCTCACCAGGCACTGGGTCTGCCAGTATCTTGATCTTGTACTTCCAAGCCTTCAGAACTATAAGAAATAAATTCATTTGGCTTATAAACTACCCAGCCTATAGTGTTTTGTTATAGCAGCCTGAATAGACTAAGTCTCTAAGAATTTGCCAAATAGGAAGAAAGAAATATTGAGATGCAAAATTATTGTCTGGGTGAAGAAAATTGCCACATGAATTTTGCTTGCTGCTGTTACAATACATTTGGAAAGGGAGCTGATTTGAGTTTGGCCTCAAGGTAATGCTGCAATAATATTAACCCTGTATTACGGTTGACAATCAAGAGAGGTTTATTTATGACTAGAGCCCAGAATGTCTTACAGAATTCTCCACTGCTGAACAGAAACATTTCTGGAAAATAGTCTCTTTGACTAAGTGAGGTCTAACGAATTTTGTTACTGACAGAGAGATGGTGCCATTTGTATTTTTCCAGTAGTGCAGCAGTGACATATTTCAGACTTTGGTCCCTCAGAACTACATCACTAGCTGTGTGGCTGTAGGACTGAACAAGGAGTGGTCTCAGAGGTGAAATAAGGGCTGTACAATTTCACTTGTCTAGAGTAACGAGACTTGATCCAGTGGCTTCTTGGGGTATATCTAGCTTTAACATCTAACATTCCCTGAAAGTTCATTTTATTAACTTTTGGGACAGGGTTTAAATATATTTTCTAAAAACATATTTTTTAAAAATATGATTTTTTAACCAAATATGTAATCTACCTTTACTATAGGCTGTATTCACACACACACAAACACACGTGCACACTGAGAGACTCATTTCAAGGAACTGGTTTCCATGATTGTGACGGTTGCTGGTCTGAGACTTTTAGGGCAGGAATTTCAGTCAGGAGTTGGTGCTGCTGTCTTGAGGCAGAATTTCTTCTCTAGGAAACCTTAGTTTGTTCTCTTAAGCCCGTTCAACCTACTGGATGAAGCCCACTCACATTATCGAGGAAAATCTCCTTTAATTAAAAATCAACTGATTATAGCTTTTTAGCACTCTGATGAATCACCTAGATTTGTATTGGATTGGATGACTATGTGCTACAGTCTAGCCAAACTGACACATAAAACTAAGGATTGCAGGATATAAAGAGAAGAAAAAAAAAACAATCCCAAACCTTGACCATTAGTTTAATTCACTTTAAAATGAATAAATTCTTTACCATGGTGGTAATACTTAGATTTTTTGGACTTCAGTTATCAGAACTGATCTCTATTGCTCTTCTGGAAGTTGGAGGAGGACATTGCAGTAATCTGTGCTGGGAAATTTTCTGGAAAAGAGCTTCTCTTCTTTCCAACTCTGTGTTTTCCAGTTGCAGTGGACGATGTCCTCCTGATTTGAAGTGTGGGGTGGAAATTGGTTATCCTCCTGCCACCAGGTGATCCCTTATCCCTGAGCTTATCTTTTAGTTCACAGGAAGACCAGAGGACCAGCTCACAGGTAAGATTGTGTCTGAGTTTCACAGTTCTTGTCTTGCTTCATTGAACAGAAAGTTAGGTGGTAGGAGGCAGAGTGTAGTAGAAGGAGCAAGCCTTTGTTATGTAAAACCTGTAATCCCTCCTTATTCCTCCCTCCCTTCCTTCTTTCCAAGACCATTCCTCAGGGAACTCTAAGCTCTGGAGCTTCCATTCCCTAGAACATTGGACACGCAGATGTGCAGGGGATGGTTCCTTCCCTCTGGGAATGGTCTCATGTTTAGGGTCCCTGTTGACTGCATTTCATTTTTTAAGAAATAATAATTACCACATGGTAGGATTATTCATTGATATAAAGATAAAAAAATAAGTCTGTGATATGAAGTAAGTATTTAGAATGAAGAAAAGAAGGAAAGAGGGAAAGAAGGAAGGAAGGAAGGAAAGAAGAGAGGAGGGAAGAGGGGTCCAACAGGGAATGGCCTTTGTCCCAACACCAAAGGCTATTACACTATGTGCACCTATCATATTACTATCTGGACCCCAGAAAATCCAGGTTAGTTCCTGGCCTTTTGAAAAAATTTGAAGACTGGTTTGAACCAACCTAGAATTGGCAAATCATATCTGGACCTGAGCCAGTCTTGGAAATATTGTTAAGTTTGTACTGAATTTGCTTTATTTTATTTCTAGGCAAGATGCATGCCTTAACCTTAAAAATGCTAACAATTTAATGTACTAACAATCCAAATATTTTCTTTTTTTTTTTTTTTTCTTTTAACATCTTTCCTGGAGTATAATTGCTTTACAATGGTGTGTTAGTTTCTGCTGTATAACAGAGTGAATCAGCTATACATATACATATATCCCCATATCTCCTCTTGTGTCTCCCTTCTACCCTTCCTACCCCACCCCTCTAGGTGGTCACAAAGCACCAAGCTGATCTCCCTGTGCTCTGCGGCTGCTTCCCATTAACTATCTATTTTATATTTGGTAGTACATACATGTAAATGCTACTCTCTCATTTAGTCCCAGCTTACACTTCCCCTTTACCATGTCCTCAAGTCCATTCTCTACATCTGAATCTTTATTCCTGTCCTGCCCCTAGGTTCTTCAGAACATTTTTTTTATTTTTTATTTTAGATTCCATATATATGTGTTAGTATACAGTATTTGTTTTTCTATTTCTGACTTACTTCACTCTTTATGAGAGACTCTACGTCCATCCACCTCACTACAAATACAAATAACTCAATTTCATTTCCTATTATGGAGGAGCAATATTCCATTGTATACATGTGCCACATCTTCTTTATCCATTTATCTGTCAATGAACGCTTAGGTTGCTTCCATGTCCTGGCTATTGTAAACAGTACTGCAATGAACATTGTGGTACATGACTCTTTTTGAATTATGGTTATGCCCACTAGTGGGAGTGCTGGGTCATATGGTAGTTCTATTTTTAGTTTTTTAAGGAACCTCCATAGTGGCTGTATCAATTTACATTCCTACCAAGAGGGCAAGAGGGTTCCCTTTTCTCCACACCCTCTCCAGAATTTATTGTTTGCAGATTTTTTGAGGATGGCCATTCTGACCTGTGTGAGGTGGCACCACATTATAGTTTTGATTTGCATTTTTATAATGATTATTGCTGTTGAGCATCCTTTCATGCGTTTGTTGGCAATCTGCATATCTTCTTTGGAGAAATGTCTATTTAGGTCTTCTGCTCATTTTTGGATTGGATTGTTTTTTCAATATTGAGCTGCATATGCTGCTTGTATATTTTAGAGATTAATCATTGGTCAGTTGCTTCATTTGCAAATATTTTCTCCCATTCTGAGGGTTGTCTTTTCATCTTATTTATGGTTTCCTTTGCTGTGCAAAAGTTTTTAAGTTTCATTACGTCCCATTTGTTTATTTTTTTTTAATTTCCATTTCACTAGGAGGTGCGTCAAAAAGGATCTTGCTGTGATTTATGTCAGAGTGTTCTGCCTATGTTTTCCTCTAAGAGTTTGATAGTGTCTGGCCTATAGATTTAGGTCTTCAATCCATTTTGAGTTTATTTTTCTGTTGGTGTTAGAGAGTATTCTAATTTCATTCTTTTATGTGTAGCTGTCCAGATTTCCCAGCACCACTTACTGAAGGGGCTGTCTTTTCTCCATTGTACATTCTTGCCTCCTTTATCAAAGATAAGGTGACCATATGTATGTGGGTTTATCTCTGGGCTTTCTATCTTGTTCCACTGATCTATATTTCTGTTTTGGTGCCAGTACCATACTGGCTTGATTACTGTAGATTTATAGTATAGTCTGAAGTCAGGGAGCCTGATTCCTCCAGCTTCATTTTTCTTTCTCAAGATTGCTTTGACTATTCGGGGTCTTTTGTATTTCCATACAAATTGTGAATTTTTTTGTTCTACTTCTGTGAAAAATGCCATTGGTAGTTTGATAGGGATTTCATTGAACCTGTAGATTGCTTTGGGTAGTATAGTCATTTTTGCAATATTGATTCTTCCAATCCCAGAACATGGTATATCTCTCCATCTGTTTGTATCATCTTTCATCAGTGTCTTAGAGTTTTCTGCATACAGGTCTTTGTTTCTCCTTAAGTAGGTTTATTCCTAGGTATTTTATTCTTTTTTTTTTTTTTTTTTTTTGCAGAGTTAAATGGGAGTGCTTCATTAATTTCTCTTTCATATTTTTCATCATTAGTCTATAGGCATGCAAGAGATTTCTGTGCATAATTTTGTATCCTGCTACTTTACCAAATTCATTGATTAGCTCTAATAGTTTTCTGGTAGCATCTTTAGGAGTCTCTACGTATAGTATCATGTCAACTGCAAACAGTGACAGCTTTACTTCTTTTCCAATTTGGATTCCTTTTATTTCTTTTTCTTCTCTGATTGCTGTGGCTAAAACTCCAAAATGTTGAAAAATAGTGATGAGAGTGGGCAACCTTGTCTTGTTCCTGATCTTAGTGGATACAGTTTCAGTTTTTCACCATTGAGGATAATGTTGGCTGTGGGTTTTTCATACATGGTCTTTATTATGTTGATGTAAGTTCCCTCTATGCCTACTTTTGGAGGGTTTTTATCATAAATGGGTGTTGAATTTTATCGAAAGATTTTTCTGCATCTATTGAGATTATCATATGGTTTTTATCCTTCAGTTTGTTAATATGGTGTATCACATTGATTGATTAGCATATACTGAAGAATCCTTGCATTCCTGGGGTAAACCCCACTTCATCATGGTGTATGATCCTTTTAATGTGCTGCTGGATTCTGTTTGCTAGTATTTTGCTGAGGATTTTTGCATTTATGTTCTTCTGTGATATTGGCCTGTAGTATTCTTTTCTTGTGACATCTTTGTCTGCTTTTGGTATCAGTATGATGGTGGCCTCGTAGAATGAGTCTGGGAGTGTTCCTCTCTCTGCTATATTTTGGAAGCATTTGAGAAGGATAAGTGTTAGCTCTTCTCTAAATGTTTGATAGAATTTGACTGTCAAGCCATCTGGTCCTGGACTTTTGTTTGTTGAGCGATTTTTAATCACAGTTTCAATTTCATTACCTATGATTGGTCTGTACATATTTTCTACTTCTTCCTGGTCCAGTCTTAGAGGGTTATACCTTTCTAAGAATTTGTCCATTTCTTCCAGGTTGTCCATTTTATTGGCAATATTGTTTATCTTCTCAAAGAACCAGCTTTTAGTTTTATTGATCTTTGCTATTGTGTTCTTCATTTCTTTTTCATTTATTACTGATCTAATTTTTATAATTTCTTTCCTTCTGCTAACTTCAGGGAATTTTTGTTCTGCTTTCTGTAATTGCTTTAGTTGTAAGGTTAGGTTGTTTATTTGAGATATTTTTGTTTCTTGAGGTAGGAATGTATTACTATAAACTTCCCTCTTAGAACTGCTTTTACTGCATCCTATGGGTTTTGGATCATTGAGTTTTCATTGTCATTTATCTTTAGGTATTTTTTTATTTCCTTTTTGATTTCTTCAGTGATCTCTTGGTTATTTAGTAGTGTATTATTTAGCCTCCATGTGTTTGTATTCTTTATAGTTTTTTTCTTGAAATTGATATCTTGTCTCATAGCATTGTGGTCAGAAAAGATACCTGATATGATTTCAATTTTCTTAAATTTACCGAGGCTTGATTTGTGACCCAATATATGATCTATCCTAGAGAATGTTCCATGAGCACTTGAGAAGAAAGTGTATTCTGTTGCTTTTGGATGGAATGTCATATAAATATCAATTAAGTCCATCTTGTTTAATGTATCATTTAAAGCTTATGTTTCCTTATTTATTTTCATCTTGGATGATCTCTCATTGGTGAAAGTGTGGTGTTAAAGTACCCTATTACTATTGTGTTACTGTCTATTTACTCTTTTATGACTGTTAGCTTTTGCCTTATGTATTGAAGTGATCCTATATTGGGTGCATAAATATTTACAGTCATTCTATCTTCTTCTTGGATTGAACCCTTGATCATTATGTAGTGTCCTTCTTTGTCTCTTGTAATGGTCTTTATTTTAAAGTTTATTTTGTCTGATATGAGTATTGCTACTCCATCTTTCTTTTGATTTCCATTTGCATGGAATATCTTTTTCCATCGCCTCACTTTCAGGCTGTATGTATCCCTAGGTCTGAAGTCAATCTCTTGTAGACAGCATATATATGGCCTTTTTTTTGTATCCATTCAGCCAGTCTATGTCTTTTGGTTGGAGCATTTAAACCATTTACATGTAAGGTGATTATTGATATGTGTGTTCCTATGCCATTTTCTTAATTGTTTTGGGTTTGTTATTGTAGGTCTTTTATTCCTCTTGTGTTTCTTGCCTAGAGAAGTTTCTTTAGCATTTGTTGTAAAGCTGGTTTGGTGGTGCTAAATTCTCTCAGCTTTTGCTTGTCTGTAAAGGTTTTAATTTCTGCATCAAATCTGTATGAGATCCTTGCTGGTTAGAGTAATCTTGGTTGTAGATTTTTGCCTTTCATCAGTTTAAATATGTCCTGCCACACCCTTCTGGCTTGCAGAGTTTCTGCTGAAAGATCAGCTGTTAACCTTATGGGGATTCCCTTGTATATTACTTGTTGCTTTCCCTTGCTGTTTTTATATTTTTTTCTTTGTATTTAATTTTTGATAGTTTGATTAATATGTGTGTGGGCATGTTTCTGCTTGGATTTACCCTGTATGGGACTCTCTGCACTTCCCAGTCTTGATTATTTCCTTTCCCATATTAGGGAAGTTTTCAATTATAATCTCTTCAAATATTTTCTCACTCCCTTTCTTTTTCTCTTCTTCTTCTGGGACACCTATAATTCGAATGTTGGTATGTTTAATGTTGTCGCAGATCTCTGAGACTGCCCTCAATTCTTTTCATTGTGTTTTCTTTATTCTGCTCTGTGGTAGTTATTTCCACTATTTTATCTTCCAGGTTACTTATCTGTTCTGCCTCAGTTATTCTGCTCTTGATTCCTTCTAGAGAATTTTAGTTTCATTTATTGTGGTGTTCATCATTGTTTGTTAGCTCTTTATTTCTTTTAGGTCCTTGTTAAATGTTTCTTGTAATTTCTCCTTTCTAATTCCAAGATTTTGGATCATCTTTACTACCATTACTCTGAATTCTTTTTCAGGTAGACTGCCTATTTCTTCTTCATTTGTTAGGTCTGGTGGATTTTTGCCTTTCACCTTCATCTGCTGTGTGTTTCTCTGTCTTGTCATTTTGCTTAACTTACTGTGTTTGGGTTCTCCTTTTCACAGGCTGCAGGTTCATAGTTCCTATTGCTTTTGGTGTCTGCCCCCAGTGGGTAAGGTTGGTTCAATGGGTTATGTAGGATTCCTGGTGGAGCAGACTGGTGCCTGTGTTTTGATGGATTAGGCTGGATCTTGTCTTTCTGGTGGGCAGGACCACATCTGGTGGTGTCTTTTGGGGTGTCTGTGAACTTACTATGATTTTAGGTATCCTCTCTACTAATGCGTTGGGTTGTATTCCTGTTTTGCTAGTTGTTTGACATGGGGTGTCCGGCACTGGTGTTTGCTGGCCATTGAGTGGAGCTAGGTCTTATCATTGAGTTGGAGATCTCTGGGAGACCTCTCACCGACTGATATTACATGGGGCTGGGAGGTCTCTGATGGTCCAATGTCCTGAACTCATATCTACCACCTCAGAGGCTCAGGCCTGACACCTTGCTGGCACACCAAGACCCTTTCAGCCACACGGCTCAGAAGAAAAGACAGAAAAAAAAATGAAAGAAACATAAAATAAATAAAAGTTATTAAAATAAAAAAGTAATTAAATAAAAGAAGAGAGCAACAAAACCAATAAACAAATCCAGCAATGATAACAAGCACTAAAAACTATACCAAGCTAAACATAAAAATTAGAAACTAGTCTGTCTCAGACAGCAAACCCCAAGTCTATATTTGCTCCCAGAGTGTACCACCTCAGTTTTGGGATGATTTGTTGTCTATTCAGGTATTCCACAGATGTTGATTTTGCAGATTTAATCTGCTGCTCCTGAGGCTGTACAGAGAAATTTCCCTTTCTCTTCTTTGTTTGCATAGCTCCTGGGGTTCAGTGTTGGATTTGGCCTCTCCTCTGCATGTAGGTTGCCTTCTGACATCTGTTCTTCGGCCAGACAGGATAAGGTTAAAGGAGTGCCTGATTAAGGGGCTGTGGCTCACTCAGGCTGGGGGAAAGGAGGGTTACAGAATGTGGTGCGAGCCTGTGGTGGCAGAGGCCAGCATGATGTTGCAACAGCCTGAGGCATGCCGTGTGTTCTCCTGGGGAAGTTGTCCTTGGGTCACAGGACCCTGACAGTGGTGGGCTGCACAGGCTCCCGGGAGGGGAGGTGTGGATAGTGACCTGTACTTGCACACAGGCATTTTGTTGGCTGCAGAAGCAGCCTTAGAGTCTCATGTCCATATCTGGAGCTCTTTTAGGTGGTGCTATGAATCTCCTTTCCTCACACACCCTAAAAATGGTCTCTTGCTTCTTAGGCAGGTCCAAACATTTTCCCGGACTCCCTTCTGGCTAGCTGTGGTGCACTAGCCCCCTTCAGGCTGTGTTCACACAACCAACCCCAGTCCTCTCCCTGGGGTCTGACCTTCGAAGCCCGAGCCTCAGCTCCCAGCCCCTGCCCGTCCGGGTAGGTGAGCAGACAAACCTCTCGGGCTGGTGAGTGCTGGTCGGCACTGATCCTCTGTGCGGGAATCTCTCCACTTTGCCCTCTGCACCCCTGTTGTTGTGCTCTCCTCTATGGCTCCAAAGCTTCCCCCTCTGCCCACCCCCCATCTCCATCAGTGAAGGGGCTTCCTAGTAGGTGGAAACCTTTCCTCGTTCACGGCTCCCTCCCACTGGTGCAGGTCCCATCCCTATTCTTTTTCCTCTGTTTTTCCTTTTTTCTTTTGCCCTACCCAGGTAAGTGGGGAGTTTCTTGCCTTTTGGGAAGTCTGAGGTCTTCTGCCAGCATTCAGTAGGTGTTCTCTAGGAGTTGTTCCACATGTAGATGTATTTTTGATGTATTTGTGGGGAGGAAGGTGATCTCCACATCGTACTCCTCCACCATCTTGAGGGTCCTCTCCCAAATATTTTCTTTACAAAATTTGCCCTTATACAAATTAATTCATCTACACAGTGTGCATGCATATAAATGTAGAACATATACTTTACTTCTATTAAATAAAATACTGATTTTAAATAGAGCTAAATTAATCTCCCTTTTTAGATTCCATTTTAATTTTGGAGTCCATGTATTTTCCTAATTTATTAGGAAGACCTCGGATTCCTGGGCCCCTTGTGAAACATCCACAAAGTGCCTCTGTGAGTCAAGCTTCCTCTTGGTAATGAATATATCTGGTGTTACCATTACAGGAATATGTACACATACATATTGAAACTTCACATCTATGTAGAACAATATTTGGAAACAAAGCTCACATTCTTTTAATGTGTTTTAATACTTTTCTTTTGTGTTATCAAAACTATTCTAATAATTATTCTATCAGAGTGAGCAATTCTGTGTGTGTTGTGTGTGTGGGAAGGGTGGTATGTGTGAGTGAGCAAGCGGTTTGTATTTTAGTGTGTGTTTATGTGGTGTCATGTGTGGGTGAGTGAGTGGTGTGTGTGTGAAAGTGTGTGGTGTGAAGGTGTGTGCACACACACATTTAAGGGCCAGGCCACATGGGTTTTGATGGATGAATTTCTATCTAAACATCACTCCCTATGCACTGCTCCCTGCTTATTCAGTTTAATTCATTTTACATAGTGGAGATTTGAAAGAGGTGGCTAGATGGCCTTCTTTCATAAGCAAGTGGGTCATAAAAGGACGTGTGTGTGTGGTGGTCGGGGTCCTGGGGGGCCTCAGTGCATCCTTTTCAGGCAGCAGGTTCAGCTGCAGGGCCGTCTGAAGAAAGCATCACACAATCCTGAATGTGGGAGCCGGGATCACTCCATTTTCTCTCTTTAAAGCTTCTAGGTTAAGTATCACCATGTGTGGAGATGGGATAGACCCTTCCTTATGGGAAAGTGATTGGTGGACCACAGAGAGGAGAGGAAATGCTGATCTCTGCCTCCTCGGCTGCATCAATTGTGGATCCTCCATACAAATGAACTTAGTTACAAAGCAGAAATGGACTCACAGACATAGAAAACAGACTTATGGTTACCAAAGGGGAAAGGGGATAAATTAGGAATTAGGGATTAACAGATACAAGCTACTATATATAAAATAGATAGACAACAAGGACATGCTGTATAGCACAGGGAACTCTACTCAATATTCTGTAATAATCTGTAATGGAAAAGAATCTGAAAAAGAATATACATATATCCATAACTGAATCACTTTGCTGCACACCTGAAACACTGTAAATCAATTATACTTCAATAAAAATGTGGACCGTCCACAATTCCAGGGGAGTCTTCCTCTTCTCATACCTTTGGCTTTATTTTTAAAGCAGTTTAACTGTACAATATTATAAGGACAAAGTTGACATTATTTGGATCACACTTGTTTAATATTCCTTTAAAAATCATGAGTTTGCAGGTAGATTCCTTAAATATATCAATACATTTAATTGTTTTAGGGACAATTAAAAGAAAAATAGATCAATATAAATCAAATACAGAACGTGGTTGTTTCTCAGTAATATTTTTGCTAATGAAAATGCCCAAACAAGGCAAATAAACCAAAAGTAACCACTTTACTATCACAAAGAGCAATGTATAAACTCCAGTTCAAGAATGAAACCAAATTTGTGGAATGGTTTTGGTGTCACGGATATTGGACAGATTTCAGATCTCAAAAGTTGCCTGTGTCAGTTTCTACCTGGCCAGAGGATTATTGTGATTTATAATCAAGGAATGAGAGTCAGAGTATTTTACTTTTGTTTCATACAGTGTTCTTATTTGGTAAAAGTGATTAATGTTGCTTAGAACTGGCAGAAGATTATCATGGAAGCAGATATCCAATCACGAGGAATTTCCCAGAACTCTAATCACTCAACATGACAGCTTACCTTCCCTTTAGCATCTCACAAGTCCAGACAAGCACAGACAAGGGTATCAATGACCAGGGAAAAGGACGCTGCTGGGTAGTAAGGCCTGGTCTGCAGGCTGCGTTGATCAGAGCAGGAGGATTATTGTACTATGACTGCTAATCAATAGATATTGATGCAATTCCCTGCTCTAAATGCAGCTGGGTTAATCAGGGTCTACACAGAGCAATGGGCTGAAAGGCAATCTTCCCATTCAAGGGCCATAAAGAGGTGGGTCGGTTTGTTGCAGCAGCTGTCTGTGGAGCAGGGGTGGCAACAGCTGGGCCTTTACTGAACGTGGCCTGGAGCAGCATGGGCTGGGTGTAGGGACAGCTGCACAGCCGATGGGAGCACTGTGGTCAGAGGATCTGTTTCTGGGTCCCCCAAAGTCTTAGAGCTATCTCTCTGTCTGATAGAGGTCATGTAAAACTGATAATGGATTTTTGCACCTGAGACCTTTGGGTCTTGTTTTGCACAGAACACTGGCAGTTTAGGAAGAAGGGTAAAGGCCTGTGCTCCCTAATATGGAATGTCCCAGAGACCCTCAGACTTTTGCTGGAACTTAGAGCATCATCTGTTTAAGAAGGAAACAATGAAAGAAAACAAAACAAAACAAAAACAAAAACAAAAAATAAAAGAAGAAGGAAGGAATGGAGAGAGGGAGAGAGAGGAAGAAAGAACAAGAAAAAATAAAATAACAGGAAGACAACCTATACGTATTTTGATATAGAGGAAAGCACCAGCAGGCTTGGGCAAATACCATCTGAATATTTCATCATGTGCTGTCTAGGAAAAACAGTCCTGGTAAACCATCCATTTTCTCTGGCTGGGGTGAGATTGGAGCCAAAGAATTAGAGAGGAAATTTGTGTGTTTCTGTATTCTTCTATCTTGTGCACAGAAAGCCTGTGATTCCAATTACCAGTAATTCTGAAATGTCTTACTCAGCACACAGACAACAACAGAGAAGCAGCCTATTTCAAACTTCGGTATAGGTAAGAGTGTGTAATGCAAAGATTGAAAGAGACTTGAATTTATTGTGTCCTGTGGAAGGTCTCAACTTCCCTGACACAGAGAGACTTGAGTTCAAATATTTTGTTCCATGAAATCCCATTCAGACTTTCTTGCTTACCCAAGTAGTAATATGATTTCATATTTAGTTAATCATGATTTCATGATTTAGTTAATCCCCAACTCAATAGAGTTTTCAACCACTTGTCAAAGATAAGTTTCCAAGTATAATTTCTTAGATTTGTGGCTCTATAATTAAAATGAAAACAAAAAACAAAGTAAAAAAATCAATACCACAACTGAGTTTTTAAAACATTTTATCATATTATAAGAAAGGGAAAGATAGGTCCAAGATAATTAAATAACCAGTGTTCAGATGTTCATTTTTCTCAGCTATGACATGAAAGATAACTGCATATTTATCAGCTATTAATATATTTAAGTGACAAACTCATTCTTTTTTAACTGGTAGACTCTTGTCCTAATTTAGCTGCTGAATACATTCACTTTCCACCTGGCTTTGGATTATTAGATGACCAGGAATAAAAAAGAAAAGTGCTTTCTATTATTTTAGCACATGCCTCCTCTAATGAATACAGCCTTGGGTGATGGTGGTCCCCAGGGCCTTGGGGAACACCTTACAGGTCTTTATTTTCTTCTGCTTAAAACCAGGCCTTTCTGGCCTTTTTGTGCCCTAAGATTATGTGAATTAGCCCTTCCCTCATCATGTTTTGACACAGGAATAAAAACAAAAACAATTACATCAAATTATTTTAGTTCTATGATGTACACTTCTCTGATCAAATTATTTTACCCCCTGAAAAAGTGGAATGTAATTTTTTTTTTTTTTTTTTTTTTTTTTTTTTTTTTTTTGGTTCACGGGCCTCTCACTGTTGTGGCCTCTCCCGTTGTGGAGCACAGGCTCCGGACTTGCAAGCTCAGTGGCCATGGCTCACAGGCCCAGCCACTCCCCCTGCATCGGCAGGCGGACTCTCAACCACTGCGCCACCAGGGAAGCCCTAATGTAATTATTTTAACATTTTAGACTTTTCATGCATTTATTTCATTCTTTTGGCTCTCCTGTCTGATTATGTTACCACAGAGGTTAAGCATCCCCAAGTATTTTTGTGAACTTTTTGTGCTCAGTGTGAAGATAAGGCACTAATATCAATTCCACAACCCAAATCAATAACTCTTCTTATCTTCGCAAAATTCCATGCTGTGTACATGGAGAACTCTGGTGAAAAAAAAAGAAAAGAAAAAACACTAGGAGCCCAGAAGGTATGTGTATGCCTGTGTCTTCTATTGTTCTTGGCAGGTAACCTAAGTGAATAATTACCTTCTTTCTATCTCTTTTACATCAAAATGAAGATGATAACAGAGGTCTCTTTTTCTTGATAGAGATGCTTTTTGATCACAGATAACAAGATCTTCAATTTTGAAATCTAAAGTAACCATATATATTTAATAAAATATATTTAATAAAAACAAGATATAGTATATATAGATATATATAGATATGCTGTTTTAAATCAGGAATGTTCTGGAAAATACTGATAGGCATAAATTCTAATCTATGGCAGAAAAGTGTCATTTATTTCCATTTTTATATGAAAGCATATTCATTATACAGAAGTCTGATCATTTTTTGAAATCGGTATTCACAACATGATCATTATTGAGTTTTTAACTATGCATGAATTTAACAGACAACTGGTACCACTTTATAGCTTTTGAATAAGGTTATAATTCTAGGGTTGTGATTTTGGGGTCATTTTCCTTTTATTTCTTCCAATAAGGGAGCCTTTCATGTCTATAGGGAGCTATCATCTCGAGTAATCTGCAATGCCGATTCTCTGAATTTTATTCCATCAAGAGTCAAGTGAAATGAGGTTCAGGCCCACTGAAATAGAATGGAAATAGGTAAATTGTGATCTTTTAAAAATATGTTCTTTGTTTTCTTTGGATTTCTTAGCCACATTTGGGTTTGTTGTTTCCCATTAATCTTCTTCTATTTTTTTATCTTGCCATTTTAGAGTTGAGGATTTGAAAATAAGAACCAAAGGAAGTTGGAATAGGTGGAAAACACATGTGAGTGTGTGACTATGGGTGAGTCATTTAAACTCTCTGAGCTTCAAATTATAATGTACAAAATAGATATAATATCATCTACCTCAAATAGATCATTTTCTGAGTTAACTGAAATTATTTAGGTACAGTACCTCCCAGTGCCTGGTATATTGTAAATGTTCAAATTGATGTCTTTTCTTCTTATGAATATTATCTACACTATTAGGAACCCTGACAATAATCTAAACCAAAATGAATATAGAAAAGAAGAGGCCACAATAGTCTGGAGGATAAAGGTAACTGCCTTGATGGGTCAAGTATAATTTATCCTCTGTGGTCAGCCAGCTCAGCTTATCTGTCTGGGACCACAGTGTCTGAGAAGCCGTGATTGAGAATTCAGGAGGGACCAGGGCACACGTTGATGTTCTTGTTCTAACCACAAATCTACTGGCTGTTCTCTGATGCTAAGGCACTCTGTTTTTCTGGAGGATGTTTATCCTTTTTACTGCTAAAGTTCTCTTCATTCCAATCTTCATGAACACTGGGAAGTAGGTAGGAGCCAAGTTTTCCAGTCCCAGAAGCCATTCCTAATCCCATGCAGCCCATACTTAATCTATTTCTCTTTGCCCCAAGTGTGTAAAAGATGTGTTTAGCCAAGGCGTTCATCATGATTCTCTTTAAAGAACTTAGAACAGACTATGAGAAGTGACTCTTCCAATCTATGTGGGAGTTCCAACAGCGGGAGATCTCTCTGGCACTTATTTGGGCTTTTGGGGTAGGATTTAGCTGAATGTATGGAATACTAGGCAGACATATAAGAAAGGGGGTTTATGCAATATTCTAGTTCTCAAACTTGTTGTGCTGTTTGACACAAGAAGTGGCAGCAAATAACTCTTGGAACATTATTCAGGTTGTGTGATGTGGCCGGATCAAAACTAACATGATTTTTTGGGAGGAGAGAAAGGGTGTTAACACTCCCAGGATAATTGATGACTTTATGTTCCCACAAACCAGAGACATAAAGGGAATAATTCAGAGAATCTCTTTGAATAAATAACTTAGTAACTGAGCAAAAGAAATGGAAGACAAATATGAGGAAATTTCCCAGAAAGTTGAGCAAAACAGTCAAGCAACAGATCATAGAAAAATTCATAAAATTAGAGGTTCAGCCCAGAAGGTACAACATCCAAGTAATAGCATTTACAGATAGAGAAATCAAAGGAAAAGGAGAGAAGAAAATCTCCAATAAAACACTTGAAGAACATTTCTGAGATATAAGGGACATTGGTTTTATAATTGAAAGTATCCAGCACAATGGAAAGAAAAAGACCCAGACTGAGTCATATTATTATAACGTTTCAGGCACTAGAGACAATGATTCTAAAAGCTTGGACTCAGAACACTATGGACTTGAGAATAGCAGCCATAGGAGCTTCAGGAAAATGGAATAATGCCTTCCCAATTCTGAACAAGGTTGATCTTAGACTTATATTTGTTACCAAGGCAAACGATCAATCAGATATGAGGATGGAGTAGAGACATTTTAAGACGTACAAGGTGTCAACAATTTACTACTGTGCGATGTTATGGTCACCCCAGGAAACTCATACACAGTCTTCCTGGAGATATGTTTACCCACCACTGGTCCCAACAGTCCTCCTAGCATTTCTATTACTGAAACACCTTTAGTTCTTTTGTAGAATGTGTGATATTTCCTAAGACTAATTAAGTTTTTCTCTGAATGTTTCTGAATATCTATGAGCAACATAAGGGCAGGCATCGTGTTTAATCATTCTTTAGTGTGTACCCAGTGCTGGACATACAGTGATGACTCACGTTCTGTGGAAAGAGAGGTAACAGGAGAGGAAAGATTAAGAAGAAACAAAACATGAAATGGCTTTTTGCCCCTAAGTGCATCTTTTTCTTCTGATTAGAATTCTTAATATGACAGCCATGCGATAAGGTCTCACAGGAAAATTGTTTGTAACCTTAATTGGTAAGGCCAACTATCCCATTAACAACATTTTTTTTTCTCTTTCTGACTTTTGTTTTTATTACACAAGTAATGTATAACACGTTCCAACATGATCCAATTAATGCACTTGCATATTGATTAAATCCTCTCACCTCCCGCTGCCTTTCCCATTTCATGTGTATTTTATCCTGTTGTCATGTACTTACACACATATAAACATGTGTGCATACCTGTTTTATAACATTAATAGGATTATATTAAACATACTTGTTTCTTAACATTTGCTGTTCAACTAATAATGTGAGTATGCATTTTCAGGTCAGTACAGACACCTCTAGCTCATCATTTCTAATAACTGGGTAACTGTGTTTATTCCATGGAGTACGTCATGATTTATTTCACCACATTTGATGCACATTTATAGTACTTACTACTATGCCAAATCTGGCCATAAATATCCTCATACTTAAAATTTTAACTTCTTAGAAATGTCCTTAAAAAAATAGAACTCCAATATATAGATAAAACAAAATTTACATTTTTTATGGACACTGATAATCAGCACTTACTAAATGTTTTACCAACTTACACTCCCATTAAAATGACATGATACTGCCATGTTCTCTTATTTTTGCACCACTTTAAAATTTTTTTCAAATCTATTGGGTGAAAAATAATATTTAGTTATTGTTTTAATCAGTTTTTATTTGACCACTAATGATGTTAAGCTTCTTTTTCTGTATTAATTGGCCATAAAAGTTCTTTGTGTATTGCCTGTTCATTTGCTTTGCTCAATTTCTATTAGCTTGCAAATATTTTATTTTATTGATTTGTAGGTATTCTTTATATATTCTTGAATAATTTTTTAATACTTTCCTTTACTTTTATATGTTGCACACAGTTTGTTTTTTTTTTTAATAATTCAAACAACCTGCTATGATAATATAGCCAGTGATGGAACACTGACTTTTCCAGGGGAAATTAGCTGTATGTCTACAAGTATAAGTATCTTTTCATGCTGAATTAATTCTCACTTGTGTCAAGGTCCTATATTTGTTTTGGTTCATTCTCACTTGAGGACAATGTGATTGGTGATAATGACACAAATGTCAATCAACTGCCTGCTTGTCCGGTTATCTACCTGTGGAAGCAGAACACCTGGGCACAGGTTGTAACAAACTTGAGCCAGTTACACTGAACCACAAGGGGGAGGTGTCTGACCTCAACTATGAGAGATGAAAGACAAATTGAAGACAGACACGCCCACCTGGCTGCTAGCCTTAGTTAACATTTTCCATTTTTTCTCTCCCTCACCCGAATCACAGGAACTAATTCAATGAAAAACTTTAACAGACCCAAATGATTGCAGGACATTTTTTGAAAGCTAAGCAGTATCACCTGCTGCCTGGGTTGGTGTGACATCTGCCAATCAGAAGGACATCTAAGGTAGATGTGATAGGGTATGTTTGTGTATACATCTATTTAATACCTTTTAGTCTGTCATTTAATTCTTATCTTCTTCAAATACCTGGACAAATGCAAAGAAAACATTCAGCTGAGTCAAAAGTGAAGAATTATTAATCAACCCTTGCAAACAAATGGGTCATTTGAGCTATTTGGCCCCTTTGGTGGGCTGAAGTCTCAGAACTGCAGAAGTGAAGAATCGTGGTGATATGGGGTATTTGATTCTTGTCTGGCAGAGTTTATCTCAATTCCTTGTTTACTCTTCATTACCTTTGAGCAAAAGATAAAATTGCTGTGAGAGGTACAGTGGTTCCATCACGTGAGGGTCTCCTAATTGCTGATGCCATTCATTAATCAAAGGCTGGAAAGCCAGTCTTGGAGCTCACCGGGGCCCCAGAAGGTCTGGGCCACCCAGGTTACCATGCTAAAGATGGCCGACTCTCCTAATATGATTGTCAAAAGTGACTTTCTCTAATCTGTCTTAAGCTGTTGTGATACTCTGAGTACACAGGGACAGCTGTGAAGTCAGACGCTGCCGCCCACTCCAAGGGGTTTGGTGACTCTGTTTAGGGTCTCAGGAAGTTGACAGAGGCAGGAAAGCAGGAGGTTGAGAGAGCAGAAGGAGGTCAGCTCTCACACGCAGGTCAGAAACGACAAGCACGCCTGCATGCCCCCTTCAGAGACTTTCATGTATTGGGAACCACAACACCCAATTCCCCTTTCATTGCGTCAAACTCTGCTGGGAGTCCCAGCCCAGATTTTAAAGGAAGACCAGCATTAAATCACTGAAAACTTGAACTAACTTTATATTTCAGCGAACACATTAAAAAATGTGTTCCTTCTATGAGGGACTGAAGTTTGGTCCATTGATGTGTTTCAGAATGTTTCCTAACATGGACTGCAGTTGGGTTTACTTTTTCTGAATGCCTGAGGCTCAAGGGCATAGCACCTTTATAGAAAATTTAGCTGGGAGCGTACATGATTCAGAGGAGAGCCTTTATCTGATTAAGGAATGAAACCAGATGGTGACCTGTTGATGAGCATTCTAAACCTACCCTGATTTTGTGTGTTTCCCACAACCCACCTTTGTGGAAAAGTTTCCCTCCTACCTTTTAGTAAAAACACAGCAAATAACTGTATTGGGGAATGAGGGATTTGAGAGTGTGGCTCACTTTGCATGCAGAGGTGGGAGGTGCATTCAGCATCTTTAGTGAAATGAACACTGTGAGGTCCTGACAGCCTGGTGATGATTTGTTTGTGTTGCAGTAACCAGTAAGTCTGCTGTTAGTCCTTGCATAATCGCTCCTGTCAGCTTGTTAAACATTAAAAACAAATGCACTGGAGAAAAGCCATGCCTCTTTGAGATAGAGAGTCATTTCTAGGCCAGTTTTCAGTACATGTGGTAATTGGTGGTCCTGGGGTTGTGTGTGTCCTCACATCCACCACATCTGAAGCTGAGCGGGATGGAGACGTTGAACTTCTGACCTGGGAGCCAGGTCCAGCCCCCAGCTTTGTCTCTTGGTGTCCACAGATGGTCACTGATGTTATAGCACAGAAAACAGTTTTCACCCTGAGGGCTGCTCTGGTTATTCTAGTCATCAGAGGCTCTAAAGTTTGGAGGACGAGAGAGCCATTCAAGAGCTGTGAACAGTTCTTAGTCAGATAATTAAATTCTCAAAGCCCTGAGAAGGAGCTGAGGCCATTTGGATTCACAGTCTAATGGAAACTTACTTTATTCTTCATTTTTTATTCTCCAGATCTTCTCTTCTTTCCTTCTCCATTATCCCTTCTCCTTCAAGTCTGTTTTAATTCTCTCTTTCCATCAATTCTATTTTACCTTTACTTGTTCCCGTATCTGCCTTATGGATCATGCATATATTTTGATTTTAATGTATGTCTGGGCATGATTCCCAGGCTCTATCGAAGTCTTAGCAGTAGTCTATATCAAAGAAGTGTTTTATAAAATAACTTGTTCATTCTTATTTAATAAGCAGCTACTGATTACAAGTGAGATAATCATAATAGTTACTAAAACTAAGGTATATATTTTATATACCTTAAAAAGGTATATATTTTAAAAGGAATTTTGGGGTATTTTTTAACTACCTAAGTCCATTCTGCAGAGGTAAAGCTGAGTTCTTAAGGGCATTTGTTCTGCAGATACAAGGTGAAAAGTGGCTTTCTTCTGTGCACAACTGCTTCTTTCTAGGCTTAGGTTTACTAAAATTAATCAGTTGGTGATCCATCACTGGTATGCTTATTTTCCTGAGACCGTGTGAAGCATATTTTCATATCTCAATAGAAAGATTATGGCTCAAGAGAGAATCTTCACAGGAATAGACTATATTCCAAATTGAAACCAAGTATTTGGTCATGTGATTTGCTTTCCTCTGGTCCTAGGGAAAGGAGTTCGTGAGGACAGCAGCCTCTGTACTTCTGTAAGAAGACACATAGCTCTCAACCAGGCTGGAGAATTTCAAAAACATTGCTGGTGTGAAATTCACTGACAGCCAGCCAGGGTCTGCCTATCTCTAGAATTTTATTGAATACGTATACACTTTCTAAAAGCAGTTTTTCTTTGCTGAAATGACTTTTAACAAATATGTCACTTTTAAAAGCCACTTTCAATGATCAATCCGTAGTCAAGTTCAAATTGTAGATCCCAGAGTACCTTTGCAGACAAACTAAGATAAATACATTCACCAGAGCTCAGGAGAGAACTGGCAGAAAAGTCAAACCAAAGGGATAAAAAGTCTCAAAACTGCAACTGTGACATAAATTTCCAGGGAAAGTTCATGAATTCTACCAACAGCAATCTTAGGTTTTCATATTTCAGGGGATATTTAACCATTTTAAATAATCTAGGAGTATCAGATCCATGCAGCACTGGAAGACCTATAAAAATTGATGAGGAGAGATAAGAAAGAGGTAGCCATGGCACATTTTAAATGCAATACATTTAATTTTTTTTTTTAATGAAAGTTAGAGTGTCCAAGATGTCACTAAATCATCATAGAAAGGAGATAATATATATAGGATTTTAAAGTCAAATATGTAAATTAGTTACTGTAACCTCTTTAAAACAATTCAAATAGAAGATATGCCATAAGGCTGATTTTCAAACAATGTATACATTGAGATTCTAGCACCTGAACACAAACAATAAATGGAGATATTATCCTGACGAATTGGAGACAGGTCTTTAAAATGTTGATAATACAAAACCCTGCAAGTTCCTAGTGTTTATACACTCTTAATTTTGAATCTCTGTACCTTCTAAGTACAGATATTTGTGATAGAAAATGAGAATCTCTCCTACTTTAATCACTTGCCATGTAACCGGTGACAACAGGGAAGCTTTGTGTTGACGAGTGGCGGGCAAAAGGAGCTGCCTTCAGTAAGACTGCCGAGTTCTTGGCCGTAACCTCACGTCGCTCCTTCGGAAGAGACCGCTGCCCAATTCACTGTTTTGTGTTCAGCTAGTGTTTCCAGAATATATGTCCTAGAGCATGGCTGCTACTAGGTGTTTGGTGAAAAGAGTACCCATATTCTTTTTGCCGTTTAACAGGCCCTAAAACAGGGGCAGATTCTATGCAGAGGAGGAAGGGGTAAGGTGGTGAGGAATCATTGTTTCTGGACAGGGCCATTGACAATCTTTCCTACGCCAAAGCAGTAAAGCTGGCCAAACTCTGATGATCATTGACGGCTGAGGTTTAAGGGACTGGGATGAAAAAATTATCTGGGTTTTGGACTATATTTGTTGTCTCTTGCACTTATCGGTAAGAACCTATGGGAAGAAGTAATCTTAGTGAGAAGAAAAAAATCTCCATGATGTTCCAAAATAAGACCATCTTTGTCTATAGATGACAATTCAAAATTTTGAATCTGTTTTTGTGGAAAACATTAAAATAACAATAACCATCACAAAGTAAAGTTAGTGTAAAAAGAGGCACTTATGTTGCCTCTAGATATCACTACAGTCCCTTACCCCCTCTCCCCCAATTTAGGCTTCTCTGCTATAAAAAAAAAATAAAATCATGCTCATACTCACTCTTTTTTGTTTTTTTTAAAAAAATTTAATTTAATATTTTTTTATACAGCAGGTTCTATTAGTTATCTATTTTATACATATTAGTGTATATACATCAATCCCAATCTCCCAATTCATCCCACAACCACCACCCCACTTTCCCCTCTTGGTGTCCATACATTTGTTCTCTACATCTGTGTCTCTGTTTCTTCCCTGCAACCCAGTTCATCTGTACCATTCTTGTAGGTTCCACATACATGCATTAATATACAATATTTGTTTTTTGTTTTCTTTCTTCACTCTGTATGACAGTCTCTAGATCAATCCACGTCTCTACAAATGACTGATTTGTTCTTTTTATGGCTGAGTAATATTCCATCATATATATGTACCACATCTTCTTTATCCATTCGTCTGTCGACGGGCATTTAGGTTGCTTCCATGATCTAGCTATTGTAAATAGTGCTTCAATGAACATCGGGGTGCATGTGTATTTTTGAATTATGGTATTTTCTGGGTATATACCCAGTAGTGGGATTGCTGGATCATATGGTAATTCTATTTTTAGTTTTTAAGGAACCTCCATACAGTTCTCCATAGTGTTTGTATCAATTTACATTCCCACCAAGATTGCAAGAGGGTTCCCTTTTCTCCAAACCCTCTCCAGCATTTGTTGTTTATAGATTTTCTGTTGATGCACATTCTAAACAGTGTGAGGTGATACCCCATTGTAGTTTTGATTTGCATTTCTCTAATAATTAGTGATATTGAGCAGCTTTTCATGTGCCTCTTGACCATCTGTATGTCTTCTCTGGAGAAATGTCTAGTTAGGTCTTCTGCCCATTTTTGATTCGGTTTTTTGTTTTTTTTAATATTGAGCTGCATGAGCTGTTTATATATTTTGGAGATTAATCCTTTGCCCGTTGATTCATTTGCAAATATTTTCTTCCATTCTGAGGGTTGTCTTTTCGTCTTGTTTATGGTTTCCTTTGGTCTGCAAAAGCTTTTAAGTTTCATTAGATTCAATTTTTTATTGTTATTTTTATTTCCCTTACTCTAGTAGGTGGGTCAAAAAATATCTTGCTCTGATTTATGTCAGAGTGTTCTTCTTATGTTTTCCTCTAAGAGATTTATAGTGTCTGGTCTTATATTTAGGTCTTTAATCCATTTTGAGTTTATTTTTGTGTATGGTGTTAGGGAATGTTCTAATTTCACTCTTTCACATGTAGCTGTCCAGGTTTCACAGAACAACTTATTGAAGAGGCTGTCTTTTCTCCGTTATATATCCTTGTCTCGTTTGTCATAGATTAGTTGACCATAGGTGTGTGGGTTTATCTCTGGGCTTTCTATCCTGTTCCATTGATTTATATTTCTGTTTTTGTGCCAGTACCTTATTGTCTTGATTACTGTAGCTTTGTAGTATAATCTGAAGTCAGGGAGTCTGATTCCTCCAACTCTGTTTTTTTCCCTCAAGATTGCTTTGGCTATTCAGTGTCTTTTGTGTGTCCATACAAATTTTAAGATTTTTGTGTTCTAGTTCTGTAACAATTGCCATTGGTAATTTGGTAGGGATTGCACTGAACCTGTAGATTGCTTTGGGTAGTATAGTCAATTTCACAATGCAGATTCTTCCAAGCCAAGAACATGGTATATCTCTCCATCTGTTTGTTTCATCTTTGATTTCTTTCATCAGTGCTTTATAGTTTTCTGAGTACATATATTTTACCTTCTTAGGTAGGTTTATTCCTAGGTATTTCATTCTTTTTGTTGCCATGGTGAATGGGATTGTTTCTTAATTATTCTTTCTGTTCTTTTTTTATTAACTTATAGGAATGCAGGACATATCTGCACATTAATTTTGTATCAGGAAACTTTACCAAATTCATTGATTAGCTCTAGTATTTTTCTGGTGACATCTTTAGGATTCTCTATATATAGTATCATGTCATCTGCCAAAAGTGACAGTTTTACTTCTTCTTTTCCTATTTGGATTCCTTTTATTTCTTTTTCTTCTCTGATTGCTGTGGCTAGGAATTCCAAAACTATGTTGAATAATAGTGGCAAGAGTGGACATCCTTGTCTTGTTCCTGACATTAGAGGGAATGTTTTTAGGTTTTCACCATTGAGAATGATGTTTGCTGTGGGTTTGTTGTATATGGCCTTTATTTTGTTGAAATAACTTCCCTTTATGCTCACTTTCTGAAGACTTTTGTCATAAATAGGTGTCAAAATTTGTCAAAAGATTTTTTTGCATCTATTGAGGTGATCATATGGTTTTTATTCTTCAGTTTGTTAATATGGTGTATCACATTGATTGATTTGCTTATATTGAAGAATTGTTGCATTCCTGGGATAAATTCCACTTGACCATGGGATATGATCATTTGAATGTGCTGTTGGATTCTGTTTGCTAGTATTTTGTTGAGGATTTTTGCATCTATATTCATCAGTGATATTGGGCTGTAATTTTCTTTTTTTTTGTAGTATCTTAGTCTGGTTTTGGTATGAGGGTGATGGTGGCCTTGTAGAATGAGTTTGGGAGTGTTCCTGCCTCTGCAATTTTTGGAAGAGTTTGAGAAGGATGGGTGTTAGCTCCTCTCTAAATGTTTGATAGAATTCTCTTGTGAAGCCATCTGTGAATCCTAGACTTTTGTTTGTTGGAAGATTTTAAATTAGAGTTTCAATTTCATTAACTGTGATTGGTCTGTTTACATTTTCTAATTCTTCCTGGTTCAATCTTGGAAGGTTGTACTTTTCAAAAAATTTGTCCATTTCTTGCAGGTTGTCCATTTTATTGGCATATAGTTGCTTGTAGTAGTCTCTTATGATCTTTTGTATTTCTGCAGTGTCAGGTGTAATCTCTCTTTTTTCATTTCTAATTTTATTAATTTGAGTCCTCTCCCTCTTTTTTCTTGATGAGTCTGGCTACAAGTATCAATTTTCTTTATCTTCTCAAAGAACCAGCTTTTTGTTTTATTGATCTTTGCTCTTGTTTTCTTTGTTTCTATTTCATTTATTTCTTTTCTGATCTGTATGATTTCTTTCTTTCTACTAACTTTGTGTTTTATTTGTTCTTCTTTCTTTAGTTCCTTTAGGTGTAAAGTTAAATTATTTATCTGATTTTTTCTTGTTTCTTTAGGTAGGATTGTATTGCTATAAACTCATTTAGAACTGCTTTTTCTACAACCCATATGTTTTGGATCATCGTGTTTTCATTGTCACTTGTTTCTAGGTATTTTTTGATTTCCTCTTTGGTTTCTTCAGTGATCACCTGATTATTTAGCAGCACACTGTTTAGCCTCCATGTATTTGTGATTTTTACTGTTTTTTTTTTTTTTTTTTTTTTTTTTTAATTTTTCTAATCGCATAGTGTTGTGGTTGGAAAAGTTGCTTGATATGATTTCAATTTTCTTAAATTTTCCAAGGCTTAATTTGTGACCCAAGATGTGATCTATTCTGGAGCATGTTCCATGTGCACATGAGAAGAAAGTGTATTTTTCTGCTTTTTAGGAATGTACTAAAAATATCAATTAAGTCTACCTGTCTATTGTGTCATTTAAAGTTTTTATTTCCTTATTTATTTTCTGTCTGGATGATCTGTCTATTGGTTTAAGCAGGGTGATAAAGTCCCCCACTATTATAGTGTTACTGTCAATTTCCTCTTTTATAGCTGTTAACATTTGCCTTATGTATTGAGGTGTTCCTATGTTGGGTGCATGAATATTTATAATGTTATTTTTTTTCTTGGATTGAACCTTTGATCATTATGTAGTGTCCTTCCTTATCTCTTGTAACTGTCTTTATTTTAAAGTCTATTTTATCTGATATGAGTATTATTACTCCAGCTTCCTTTTGATTTCCATTTGCATGGAATATCTTTTTCCATCCCCTTTCTTTCAGTCTGTATGTGTCCCTAGGTCTGAAATGTATTTTTTTGTAGACAGCATATATAAGGGTCTTGTTTCTGTATCCATTCAGCCAGTCTGTGTCTTTTGGTTGGAGCATTTATTTCATTTACATTCAAGGTGATTATTGATATGTATGTTTCTATTACCATTTTCTCAATTGATTTGGGTTTGCTTTTGTGAGTCTTTTTCTTCTCTTGTGTTTCCGGCTTAGAGAATTTCCTTTAGTATTTGTTGTAAAGCTGGTTTGGTGGTGCTGAATTCTCATAGCTTTTGCTTGTGTGTAAAACTTTTGATTTCTCAATTGAATCTGAATGAGATCCTTGTAGAGTAATCTTGGTTGTAGGTTTTTCCCTTTCATCATTTTAAATATGTCCTGCCACTCCCTTCTGTCTTGCAGAGTTTCTGCTGAAAGATCAGCTGTTAACCTTATGGGAATTCCCTTGTATATTATTTGTTGCTTTTCCTTTGCTGCTTTTAATATTTTTTCTTTGGATTTAATTTTTGATAGTTTGATTAATATGTCTTGGTGTGTTTCTCTTTGGGTTTATCCTGTACGGGACTCTGCACTTCCTGAACTTGATTGACTATTTCCTTTTCCATATTAGGTAAGTTTTCAACTATAATCTCTTCAAATATTTTCTCAGACCCTTTCTTTTTCTCTTCTTCTTCTGGGACCCTTATATTTCAAATATTCGTGCATTTAATGTTTTCCCAGAGGTTTCTGAGTCTGTCCTCAATTCTTTTAATTCTTTTTTCTTTATTCTACTCTGCAGCATTTATTTCCACTATTTTATCTTCCAGATCACTTATCTGTTCTTCTGCCTCAGTTATTCTGCTATTGATTCCTTCTAGAGTATTTTTAATTTCAGTTATTTTGCTATTCATCACTGTTTTTTTGCTCTTTAGTTCTTCTAGATCCTTGTTAAATGTTTCTGGTATTTTCTCCATTCTGCTTCTGAGAGTTTGGATCATCGTTACTATCATTACTCTGAATTCTTTTTCAAGTAGTTTTCCTATTTCATCTTCATTTATTTGGTCTTTTAGGTTTTTACCTTGTTCCTTCATCTGTAACATTTTCTTTTGTCATTTTTTTTTTTTTTAATCTGTGGGGCTGTATTCCTGTTGCACTTGTTGTTTGGTCTGAGGCATCCAGCACTGGAGTTTGCAGGCAGTTGGAAAGAGCTGGGTCTTGGTGCCAAGATGAAGACTTCCAGGAGGCCTCACTCTGATTAATATTCCTTGGGGTCTGAGGTTCTCTATTAGTCTAGCAGTTTGGACTCGGAGCTCCCATCACAGGAGCTTGAGCCTGAATTCTGACCTAGGAACCAAGATCCTGCAAGCCACCTGGTAAGGCAAAAAAAAAAAAAAAAAAACCAGTCAATAACAAAGATTATAAAACAAAATAAAATTAGAAAGATAAAAATATATTAGGAAAAATAAAAATATAATTGAAACATCTGCAATAAGGTAAAACAAAACTGCAACAGAATAAATAAATAAATAAATAAAAGGGGAACAAGCCAAAAGGAGCAGAAAAATAACAAAATATAAAGAATAAAATAAAATTAGAAAATTAAAAGATTTGTTAGAAAAAATAAAAATATAAATGAATCAACAGCAATGAATGAACAAGGTAAAACAGAACCCCAATCTAAAATAGGGAAAAAAAACACAAAAACTTGGCTACAGGGGTGTGGAGTTTAGGTGGAGGTGGAACTTAGGCAGGGGTGGGGTTTAAGGTGGGGTGGGACCTAGGCAGGGGGTTGGAGTTTGAGTGTGGGGTGGAGCCTAGGCTCAGGACCCTCCAGGGGAAGAGGACTTGTGATGGGACCTGAGCAGGGTGATGTTCAAGCCTGGATGGGGCTTCCACTTAGGAAATGGAGAGGCAGCACGTGGAAAGGAGTTCTGGAGTTTGGAGGTAAGGCTCTGAGTGAGGGTGTGTGGGTGGGGTTTAGGCCTAGCTTGTTGCAGGGGGTCTCGTAAGGGGTCTCTGAGTATAGAGGTAGGGATCTAGGGGGCGTGTAGTGCTGGGACTTGTGTTCTGTGCTGCTGGAGGGAGGCTCCAAGGGCAGAGGATTAGGCCCGGGAGCCCAACAGGCTCCTTGGTGTCTAAGTGGACAGGGAAAGCACTGGCTGTGTTCCCTTCCATTCCTCCCTGTCCCCCCATGTCTCCCCTAGGGTCTCCCCAATTCCCGCTGGACCCCTAACCATGGGTAGGTCCTGCTGGGTGTAGGATCTCCTCTCCTCTCCCAGCCACTCCTCAGGGGTGCTGGTCCTGAAGGTCCAGTCTTTACTTCTGCTCCCCCTTCTCTGCCCCCCACTCCCTCAGGATCCGCATGGCTGGAGGGGGCCTCAGTGGGCAGAGGATCAGGCCCGGGGTCTCAGCAGACTCCTGGTGGCCCAAGAAGGCAGGGGAAACCTGGTCACTCTCCCTCTTGATCCTCTGCCCCCCCGATGATCCCTCAATTTCCCTCTTCGGGAGTGGGATCCCTTCCCCTCCCACAGCCACCCCTCAGGGACCCAGTCCCCTCCCACCTCCACTTCTCCTCCCCCCTCACTCTCCCACATGCCCCACATCCTACCCAGTCTCTGGAGGTTCCTCCCATCCCCTTAGGTGTCCGTGGTCCCCCACCAGTGCCAGGTAGGTGCCCTGGTTGTGCAGAGCCGCAAATTCTGTGTCCTCCTAGTCTGCCGTCTTGACTCCTCTCTTCAGTAGATATTGTTACCACTGATGCAACAACCACTTCCACTCTCTTCCTTCCAACTAGAATCTCAACTTGTTTTTAGAATCCACTCATTTTTCAAAGATCCCATATGTCCTAAAGAAAGATGTCCTAGGAATGATCTAGATGGATTTAAGTGTAATTCTATTTCACTAATTAGTAAGAGGAACAGGCGTGAGAACTAGTTTGGCCCAGTGATGACAGTTAGGGATTTTTATGGATGTTTCTGCAGTGCTTCTTTTTATCTTGTTCAGAATTCCTGGAAGTGACCTCTTTTCAATTTCTCACAGTGTTGTACTATGTAATTGTGAGTCTAAAGACAACTTTAACTGTGTTGCTACCAGGTTGCTGGCCTATAGAGGGGGACAAAGATGAAGGAATCTTGAGCTAGAGTTACTGGATCAAATTAAAATCGAAACCCACCTTACCTCTAGATTTCACAATATGCTCTTTCTTATGGGACAAACCCATTTGAGTTGGTTTTACTATTACTTGGAGACAGAAGTATTGCAGGTGATATGGCTTAAATGAAAGAATAGTCCCCATAGGAGCCACAGATGGCTAGTAGAAAGAGTGAGGGGAAGAACATAAGAGCATTACCAAGGGAGGAAACAGCACAAGGAGGACAGAAGGAGGGGTGATGGGAGAGAGATGTGCATTTAGCCTCCTTAGCATTAGTTCTTAGGCAAAGTGTTAGAATGCTAGAATCACAGAATCTCAGCATGGAGGGCTTTAGTCTGTAGAGTGGCACTAGCTGAAATATATTGGTCAAACGTGGTTAACATACATATGTTTCAAATATCTTTTATTCTATTAAGTCTGTTCCCTTTTTTGTCTGTTTTTGTATTCTTTAATTGACTGATATAGATGTTTAATGTTTAATTTCTTAATTTGGCAAAAAGAGAGCTTAAAATCATATTAATTAGCTTTAATTTTATATTATTTAAAATTTCACTGGTTTGGGAAACTCAGGATCTGGATATGACCAAACTAGTTTGACACCCTTTACTGATTGTGATAGTTAATTTTATGTGTCAACTTGCTTAGGCTATGGTGCCCAGTTGTCTTCTCAAACACCAGTCTAAGTGTTGTTTTGAAGATATTTTTTTAGATGTGATTAACATTTAAATCAGTAGATACTGATCAAAGCAGATTGCACTTCATTGGGTGGGCCTTATCTAATCAGTGGAAGGTCTTAGAGAAAAGACTGAGGTCCCTCCAAGAGGAAGGAATTCTGCCTCCAGACCACCTTTGGACCCAAGACTGCAGCATCAGCTCCTGCCAGATTTCCAGCCTGCTGTTTCCCCTTTAGATTTCAAACTTGACAGCCACACAATCACATGGGACAATTCGTTAAAATAAATTTCTCTCCATATATATAATATATATATATATATATATAATATATATATATGTGTGTATATATATATATATATATAAAATATATATATGCACATCCTATTGGTTCTGTTTCTCTGGAGAAGTCTGACTAAAACATTGATTCTTGAATATTCATTCTATTAACGAATGTTATTTAAGTCCTTACAATGTGCAAAACACTGCACTAAGACAATGGGAATAGAAAAATGGTAGGAACCTTGATGATGTCAGCACATGCCATGCAGTGTGATGCAAACTTAGAGGTGAGGACAAGATCCTGTTTAATACAAGACACAGGGGCCAGAGAAATCAAGAATGCACTCTCAGAGGGGGTGACTTTGAGCTAGGCTTTGAAGGATGAGAGGATGTTTATCAGACGGGAAGGAAAGAAAATTCTTCTCAAGAGTAAACACATATGTTAAACCTCTGCTGAAATATCTCCCCTGTGATCAGACCTTACTAGCTGCTGTCATCCCAGTGACAGATAGCTCCAATTATAAGAAATGTCTTTCTCAAGTGAACTGAGAATCTGCTCCCCTAATGTCTGTTGGTTTGGCTCTGGTCCTGTCTCTAGCACTTGCTAGACTCATGGCTTTGCGGAGCTCATGCGTTCGTTCTGAGATTCACCATCTTCACCTGTGAGTGGGAATGAATCACTTACCTTATGAGGCCGTAGTGAATGTTAAATCAGATATGTTATCTAAAATGCCTATAAAATACTAGGTCATTATTCATGTTAGTTTATTTCACTTCACTTTAGTGCCCATTCTGGGGTCAGACAGAGCAAATCAATTCCAAATCTGTAGAAGAACCTTTCATAAAATGGTATCTTTATGATAAGAAATGTGAAAATAGGTTAAAACCTAATGTCATATAACATTAATAACTTACATAAAATATAATTATTGTAAATATAATTAATATACATCAATAATACTAATGTTAATATATTAATACAATATTAATATGTAACAAAAATTAATACAGTTCACATTTTTCTGTCTGGACACTTTACCACCCAGATATGAGCCTGATGACAAGATGAATTAGTATAAAATTACAAAATCATTAAAACAAACAAACAATTACCTCCCTTTCACATCTCAGTTCAATGAATTATAACTTGTGGTTGATAATATATTTTTCCCTCACAATCAAAATGACATATTTAGAGCCCACGTTGCTTTATGCTGAGGAAGAAGCAAGTGTTTCCTTCTTTGTGCCACAGAAATTTTTATTTTAGAAAAAAGTGATTTTTTTTTTAGCATTAGCAATCAATTATTCTAAAAGTCATGAATTCCTTAAATTACCTCTCATTTTTGTGAGATTAAATGATCACAAGCACGTCAAAGAAAGTAAGAAAACTTAATTCTACAAAGTTTGATGTGTATTTATGGAGAGTACTCTATAGAATTAGCTATTTTCACTTTTCTTAGCAGGTTGAGGCGTTAGCAAATAAATATTAAGCAAGTGAGGATTTTCTTCTCCACCACTTCATGCTCCTCACCAGCATGCTTTCCGTGCGAAGACCTGTGCCTATTTGTCTCACACACCCAGCTCTTTTGAAGGGGCTGGTAGGCAAGCAGGACCAGGCTGTGTCACTAGTTACCCCTCAATTGTGTGTCAGGATCACGTGGGAACCCTGTAAGCATGATGCCTACCTTCCACACCAGAGCCTCTAAGTGCTTGTTCTGAATGGGGCCCTGCATTGGTATATTGAAAACTCTAAATGGTTTTATTTTGCAGCTAGGGTTAAAAAACACTGAGCTGATAAAATATAGGAGGGTAGGGAAAAAGAAAGAGTAAATGAAAACTGCAAAAGAGATCAATGGAATTTTAATGGAGCTCTTTTGAAAATCATAGGTGTTTGTTTATTTGTTTGCTTTATCTTTTCCACTTGTCTCTATTCACATGTAGAGTATCGGCAAAGTCTTTCGTTATGATTTTTATTTCTCCAGGAGAGGGTGATTATATCAGTATTTTCTGGAGTTGGGGGTATATAAATTTGTGAAGACCTTCAGTATTTTACCTAAACCCAAAGAGGTGCTCCTCTTTGAATAAAGCTAAAATGGTGACAAAAAGCAGATAAGATACCCTTCTTAACGATGTTCTCAATGGGTGTTGTCTCCTCACCTGCTCATTAGGGTGATCCTAGAACATGTGTACCAGTGGCCCTTTAAAATGCGTTTCCTAACAAACATGTAGATACAGAGAACAGAGTACTGGTTACCAGAGGGGAAAGGGGAGTGGCAAAATGGGTGAAGGGGAGCAACTTTATGGTGATAGGTGGAAACTAAATTTTTGGTGGCGAACATGTGGCAAGGTATACAGAAGTAGAAATATAGTGTACATAAAAAACATATAATGTTATAAATCAAAATTGCCTGAATTAAAAAAAAATACAATTCATACCGAAAAATGTTTTCTAATGCCCTTAGGGAATATTTAAATTTCAAGTGTAAAATGTTTTAATTTTACTTGCCATACTCTTGGTCAATTCTTGAAGTTTTCTTAAAATTGAACCACATTATTTATTAATTTTAAAAATACAAGAAAAACAATTTACATTTTACCTGACACTCTACTGATAAATTCTAATGATATATATCCACCCACACACAGCATATGTAGACTATATACATACACATATAGTACAAATATATACATACATATATATACGTATACGTATAAATATACATCAAATAGTATCCAGGAAACTTCAACAAGTTGGTTTTCATTTGTGTTTTCTGCCTTAGTCAGTTTGGGCTGCTATAACAACATACCAAAGACTGGGTGGCTTATAAACAACAGAAATTTTTTTCTCACGGTTTTGGAGGCTGAAAGTCTGATATCAGAGTAGTAGCCTGGTTGGGAGAGGGCCCTCTTCCAGATGGCAAATGGCAGACTTCTTGTGTCCTCACCTGGTGGGAGGGCCAAGGGAGCATGCTGGGCCTCTTTTATAAGGAAACTAATCTCACTCATGACCTAATCACCTCCCAGAGTCCCCATCTCCAAATACCATCACCTTGAGTCTTAAGGTATAAACATATGGATTTGAGGGGACACAACCATTCAGACCATAGCATTACCTGTTTCAGTCAAATGCCCCCAATGCTAACAGAAACTTGAACTGTAACCAGAAATCCAATTAACAGCCTCAACAGTAAGCACATTGTCCCAAGTAACTGGAAGTCTGTAGGTGAGAAAAGCTCTAGTGATTGGCTCAGCCCGGGAATCTGATTCTATTTCTCTGTCAATGTCCTGACTCACTCTTCAGCCTATGTAGATGTTACTCTCAGCCAGTGGCTGCAGCAGTTCTGGGTATCAGGCCGTCAACAGAGATTCCATCTGAGGAGACATCAGTGACCCTACCTACGGCATATTTCCTCTTATTGGATTTGCCATGCTTGGTTTATGTGCTCATTACAGAACTTGCTCTGATGGCCTGAAGAATGGCATCCACTGGGCAGTAGCCTGGTTCCCGAGTCACTCCCTGACAAGGATGGATGCGATTACCAGCATCACACTTAATAAGGTATCGCTCTATGCTGTATCCCAAGTCATTCTGCAGACCCCGTAGCTGCAATACCCTGGGGGCACAGAAACCTACAAAATTCAACTTAAAGGGCTCACAAGAGAACCAGGCACCCTCCAGCAACCAAGTCTGATGTTTAGAAGGAACTCACATTTGGGGCTCCATATTTGGGATCCTTAGTGTGTGCTTGCTACACAATAAGAAGGCAAGTCTGTGGGCACAGACCCACATGCAAAATTCACATGTAAGCGGTGGGAGGAAAGGATGGTTGGAATATTAAGTGAGCGTTATTCTTGGGAGAGGTTGCAGATGGTGAAAAATATTGCTTTTCAGATCATGGTCTAAAGTTTGCATCAGAATCACCTGCTGTCCTTGTAAAAATTCAGATTCCTGGGTCCCAAGTCAGGACTTCACTGAGTCAAATGCTCAGGAGTGGAACTCAGCCAGCTGTCTTTTTAACCAGACCACCAAGTGGACCTGAGGCAGGTTGAGGAAGAATGTGTCCCCCACCTGCCAGGAAAGCCCTTCATTCCTAACACCGTGTGATTCCAGGAATGGGAGACTATGTTTTTCTAACTCCATTTTTCTTATTGGTTTATGAATGTAGCACCGGTTCAAGTGTCTTTAGCCCTCAACTTTGTTTGAAATGGGCAAATTGATTTCTTATTCCAGGAAAACTACACGTAAAAAGGGTCATATGGCTTCTTTGACATCAGTTTTTTAACATAACAAACTGTTTTGATAAATTGAGGGCCTCCAAATCAAAGCCATCTGGGCAGTGCTTGGACTGCAAGGGCAGAAGGTGTGTGAGTAATTGGCCAAGAGTTCAAACACTAGAGTAATTCTAGGGGAGAGACAGGCAGATCTGAAGAGCCCAGCTAGTTTATCTGCCTTACTGACCCCATTACTGTTAAATACTGGAGTTGCTCATTCATCACAAGACTAAAGCATAATGAGACTAAAATGAAAATTCCAATGGTACTTAGAGAATTACGTTCCTTTATAGTGAAATAACTAGTAGGTCATGCATAACAAATGTATGGATTTAATGTTTTACAGAAAGAGAGGAATGGCCTTCTCCTTCTCAGCACGTGTGTGTGTGAGCTGTAGGGTAGATACAGTCAATGGTGGGTGAGTATCATATGAGAAGGTCTAGGTGATCAAAGCAATTCAGTCTTAAAACATTGACAGAGAGGCTGCCTTGTCTGTGACCCCAAATTTCAACCTACCTGTAAAAATTGCATTTTTTAAAGAAAATGTATCAATCAGTGTGCCATACTTTTGTTCACTATATTCTGTGGATTAGCTATATCGTTGTGTGGTACAGATTTTGGAGTGCAATGCCTCAGTGCACCTATTACTAGTTATTGGGAAACCTTGGAACAATTGCTTAAAACTCTTTTTAGTTTAAATTTTTCATCTAATAAATGAGGATAATAATATGTCTCTTAGGATTGATTTGAGAATTATATAAATTAATACATATAAATCTCTTGGGATAGAGCCTTGTACATAGAAAGCCACCAACATTTAGATATGCTTTCTAGTAAAATTATGCATAATATATATGTTGGTAAAACATCTTTCATATTAGGAAAATTTTGTGAACATTTTTGGTTATTTTTAGAAGAGTTATTTTTAAACCTACACCTGTGTCAATGGGAGTGATCTTCATCAACAGATTTGCCTAAGAATCCAAACAATTAGAAATTCCATATACTATTAAACTTATATAGTTCCAATTTTTTTCTTCTCACTATACCATAGAGCAATGGTTCTCAACTATATTGGTCTCAAGTATCCTTTGAGTTTTGTTTATGTGGATTATATCTATCAGTATATACCATATTAGTAATTAAAACTGAAAAATTAAAAAAATATATTATTAATTTATTTTTCAAAACAATACATGTATTACATGTTAGCATAAATAAAATTTTGAATGAAAAATAACTTTTCTCAAGACATAGAATTAGCAAGAAAAGTGACACTGTTTTATGTATTATGTATCTCTTTAATATCTCTTCATAGAAATGAAGAGGATTGTTATATTTCCTGTTGTATTCAATATGTTGCAACATGCAGATATGTAGTTGGAAAAAGGAAGATAATAATCTTTTCATGTAAATGTGGAAAGTCTTACTTTTTAGAAATGTCCATATTACAATCCATTGGTATGTCTTGCACTCTAAATGTGTCTTTTCCCCATGCATAATTTTGTAACATCTTGCATTGATCATTTGAAAACTTGTTGGCTCACTTGAATTATACAGCCCTTGAAAATATTAACACATTTTATTGCACATTATTAGAAAATCACATTGACTATTTTCACCAGCAATTTCATCAGAAAATTCTCAACTTATTGGGAGGCTGTCAGAATCACAGCGGCTGATTTGAGTTTTCCAAAAATTATCATTTTCTCTTGAGAGCTTGAACTTTATGTTTAGCAACAAAAATTGCTAATTGAATTTCTTGAAGTGACAGGCTGCTGCTGCTCATTTTTAAGAATATGTCTCACACTCAAGCTCCACAATCAAAGTTTGCTGTCACAGGTTCTTTTCAGTAAATATGGTGTTCCATGAGAAAAGGGGGCTAGTTTAGCTTGTAACTTAAACAGTCACACAAATGATTCCCTAGAGACAAACTTTGTGCCTTCATACACAGCAGAAGTGCTTTATGTGACCTTTCCATTTCCTCACAGAGAATATTTGAAAGATATGAACTAAAAGATCAGATTTAACAAAAGTAATACCTTTGTTGATTAATCAAGTGTATTCTAAAGTGTATCTGGCATTTTTTATTGTAACATGTTTCAATGACCACAGATACAGTATGTGCAAATGCCTTGATTTGGGTTAAAATGCCAACATGTTTTGCCACCATTGCTTTGAGGCCACCACTGTGAAGAGGCACCTGGCATTTTAATGTATTATGAAAACAGGGGTGTCTGCCTGTACTCCTGAAAGTGTCTCAGGGATGCCAAGGGTCTGCAGACCTCACCTGAGACCCACTGTGTCCTGCTCTCTCTGACCTTTCTGAGCTATTTCATTAGGCTGCCAGCAATTAGGGAGCAGTATTAATGTTTTATGTGTTTTTTTGTGTGTACCTAGTACCTCATGTTATCAAATAGAAGAATGAGTGAGTAAATGAAGAAATGAAAGAACAAATGGATGAGTGAATGAACTTAGCTCTAGTTGTGCTATATTTTTTTCTGTTCCTCAAACAGGTAAAAGTTACTCCTTGTTCAGGGTGTTTTGGTTACCACCTCCTTCTGCCCGAGTGCTTCTTCTGATATTTGAATGTCAGGCTCTTCTTATTATTCAATCTCAGCTCAAACATCATAGGCATCCCCCAATTCCTCAAATTAAAATAGCCACCCAACACCCCATTTCTATCCCCATGTTCTGCTTCTTTACATATATCACCATTGAATGGATTTGTATTTTAGCACTCAGCACATGATAGTCATTTAGCAAATATTTTTGAATGAACAGATAAATGAGTAGAGCAGCTAATTCATTCAACAGGTACTTATTAAGCATCTACTGTTTGCAAGGGACTATTAATATAAGTTCTTTGCTCTCAGCAAACTTACAGTACAATGTGTAGGAGGGCAGACAATAAACAAAAAAGTGATCAATGTGAAATAATAATTGTGCTGTTTTTTAAGAAGCAATACAAGTTTAATATAAGTATATGAGGTAGAATGACATCTTTACAGGGTCTATCCTGGTTTCCCCAAGGAGGTGTTGACTAACATAAGGCTACAAGGATGAGTAGGCATTAACTACTGAGGGGAGAAAGGTGGCCCAGGATCCCTCCAAGGGGAAGTGTTGTACCTTAGGGCTCTTGTAATGTTTGTAAACTTTTCATGTCTTTTATCTCCAGACACACTGTCATCCAGTCTTAAGTATCTTTCTACCTCTGTGACACCTAGTAGAGCCCTGAGCACAGATTAACACAGCCATGTGTGTGTGGTTGCTTGGAGTGCAGGCATCATAACATCCCTGGAAATCTGTCCTCACCCACGTGATGGTGATTTGCATAATCATGAATTTTCCCATCATCTCCTTGTTGTCAGATCAGTCCTGTGTATATATCTTCAGATGAGACTTTTCTCAGAATCCATGCTCTCCCTCCCCCTTTTTCTCCATTGCCTCCACTACTCTCCAAACGTGCTCTACAGCAAATCAATCTTTATTTCTTTACCATTATCAGCCCATCCATAAATCAGTCTTGCCCACTCAGTGGTTAGTGTGACAAGGCCTCCAACTGTCCATTGCCTGCAAATGGTGTTGCTTTTTATTAGCTCCTCATCGCCAGCTGTTCCTGGAGCACTGGAGCCCCTGCGTTTTTGACAAGTGTCTCATGTGTGAAACCACTTCTCTATTTCCCCCCCTTTCTTATTGTTTTTTCCTGGCAGCCTCCCACAGAGCTTCACCCCAGCCATTTATCTGGAGTGCACCTAGCACATGTTCACGGCTGGCTCTTAGGGAATAAAAGCCGACTTTCAGTAAATCATATCTGTAAGGAGACCCATAATTCTGGCCCTTGCCTTGAACATATCAATCGTTACTGTCATGAATAGTGCAATCCTGAGTCATCTGGTCTTCCCACTAATTTTGGACCCAGTCACTGACTGGCTATAATTGAATGGGGAGGATGTCTTGGAGGGGATCGTACTCTAGAAAATTGGTGTCTTCTGGAACAAATGGTGAATTAGGCTCAATTCAGGGAAATGGTAGTGAACTCAGTGAGCCCTCATCTGCCTGACCATCCTGCTAATATAGTGATGGGCACACTTGCTCCTGTGACGCAAAGGTTACGCCTTGTTCAAAGTGTGCAAGGACATGTCAAGTTTAGAGGAGAGAACTGATTACAAAAGCTCCATTCTTTGTTTCTGCAGCATTTAGGACTTCAGCACTAGTTCCCATCACAACAATACAGCAGTAGTTTCATAAGTATCCTAACAGAAAGGACGCAGGTCAGGCAGACCTCCTTTAGCATCCTAACACTGGCTCTTCCTTGAGGCTTCATTATTGCATCTGTAAAGTGACAACTGGAAAACCTGCTTTGTCTTGTTGTCTCAAGGATTAATTATACTAATACTTTTGAAGCTCTGAACACAGGGTCTGGATGTTACAAGTATTTAATGTGTTTGTTACATGACTTCATGTTCATAAACCTGGTAGCTCCTTTGGTTGGATGGATAAATGACTTGCTATCCCTCATGTGGTATCTGCCAGGAAAAGGCATAGGTGAGGGAGGGTTTAGGCTGCATCTGTCATATTGTCCAGCCCTTTGATCATTTACACTTACTAAAGATGAGGCCACAGCTGTCTGTAGAGATTTGAAGCAGTGGACCTTGAACTAACATGGTGACATTGGGGCCAAAATATGTTTTCTTGTATGCAGAAACACCTCAAACAATTATCAGCAGTTCCATCTTTTTGCCTCACAAAATAGCATGAGGCCCCTGCGCTAAGCTTGGATGGAGGAATGAGAGGAGGGCATTGAAAATGAAGATCATTTTCCAACTGGGGCTCTGGGCTGGCTTTTCCCCCTTATATTCAGTCTTGCCCACATTCTTGCCACTGGGTCTTAGCATGTAGAGTAGAGCTATAGCCAAGGTCTCCTCCCTCTTCTAATATCTTCTTACCATATGGCAGAGGCAACCTAAATGGGTACCCCACATCCCAAGTCTTTGAAGGACACAGGTATGAAAAAATAAGAAAGATTTTATATGATAAGATTATAAAAATTAGTGGACATGATCTGCCACATCCTTTTTGCTGGTTTCCCTTTGTTTTACTGCATTTTTCAGTTCTGTCCTCTGATGCTTCAGCACCATGGAAGCCAGGTGGCCCGACCCCAAGACAAGGGAGGGTCATCTGATCTGCTTTGAGCTCATATGAGCAATAATAAAATTCTATTATAATTGTACGTTAAGATTTGGGGTTTATTGGATACCACAGCAGAGACTAAACGAACAATCCTGACCAATATACCATTATGAAAAGAAATCTATATTTTTTCTATGAAGTATTGTTTCAGCTACATCTGAGGACAGAGATATAACAAATATTGTTTATTTAGGGTTTAAGACACATAGAAATATAGACCATTAAACAGTCACAACCCATCTATATGCTCCATGTAGAAACCAAAGTTTTACAAGTGCCAGATAAAGTAATAAAACCAGGAGGTATTCTGGCCCTTCTCTGTGTTCATTCCTTAAATTGCCCTTGGGTTTCTTATGGGGCATGTCAGATACAAGATTATCTATCTCCCCCTAAATGTTATTTTCTTTCCTGCTACAGTGTGCACTTGGCCTTCTCATTTCCACGCCAAGAAAGAATATTCTACATTTACCGCACAGTTTGAATTCATATTACTCTAGTACTGTTCCACATGTATAGTCTACTTATGAGTGTGTGTATTCATTGACTAGGGCCTCCATAACAGCCTCCCATGCACTAGGCAGCTTGAGCAACAGAAGTTACTTTCCTCAAAGTTCTGGAGATGGGAAGTCTGAGATCAAGGTGTCTGTAGGTTTGGTCTCTCCTTGGCTTATAGATGGCGGCCTTCTCACGGGGCCTCACATGGTTGTCCCCCTGTGCACACACCCCTGGTATCCCTCTTACAAGAACACTAATCAGATTGGATTAGGACCCACACAAACAACCTAATTTAAACTTGGTTACCTCTTTAAAGGCCCTATTTTCAGGTAGTCACATTCTGTGGTACTAGCAGGAGGGGTGGTGGGTAGTGTTATGAATTTGGGGAGGGACACAGTTCTGTCCATAACAGCGTGGCAGATTGAAAAGTAGTCACATTTCTTCACACCCCTGCCAGTATGCACACCCTTTGCAAGTCCTGTCATCCGAAGGAGGCTTTTCTTTCTCACTCCTTGAGTCTGGGCCAGACTTGTGACTTGCTTTGGCCAAGAGGATGCAGCAGAGGTGACAGTGTGCTGGCTTTGAGCCTGGCCTCAGGAAGCCTTGCCTGCTTCTACTCACTGTCTTGAAAAGCCACCGTGGTATAAAATGGAGCTCAGATTGCCTGCTGGTGCGTGAGAGATGACATGGAAGAGAAACGATTTCTCAGCCAAGACCAGGCAATGCTGACCAGCCAGCCCAGCCCCATCGTGGATCTGCCTGGGTTATGACCGGTTGATTGCAGATTCAGGCAGAGCCCAGCTGGGAGCAAAAGAATGGCTGAGCCTACCTTAGACCTGTAGTTGGGTAACTACTTATTGCCTTAAGGCACTGGGTTTTGTGTTTGTGCTTTACCCCAGGTTACTGTGGCCATAGATCACAGATATTATGATTATAATAATTAGAAAGTCCTGTTTAGCCAAAGGGATTTCCCATTTAGAGCATCTTTACTTATGTAAAGATTTGATTTTATTTGTAATTTGATTTTCACAATTCTCCTTCAAGCAGGTATTTATTCATGCAACCATTTTGCCTAAAAGGATTGTCTGCATTTGACTACTTTAAGTAATTCCAGAGGGGTCACACACGAGTAAGGAATGAAGCCCGTTCCCAGACCTCCAGGGTCTGATCGGGGTGGGAAGATGCTTTACTTTAAGCATTGCCTTCGTCTCTCCCAGTCTCCCCTATAGCAGTTAGTGGTGCTAAGAAGAATCACTGAGAAATCTCCCCTGAATGGTTAAGAAAACTAAGCCTTTACTTTCAGGATTTGTCTGTTTTTTCTTTTCCTTTGTTGTAATTAATAAATATAGGATACCTGAATAGTAACCTCCACATGTGGGGTTTGGACTTATCCACAACTCTTTCCATCTTAGAAAACTGCGTCAGAAAAAAAGAGCTAAATTTTATGAGAGGGGGGCATATTTTTCCTAATATGAAGTGGGAATTTCTTAAAACCTTTCTGGAGGATAAGGTTCAAGGCATGTGCGTTCGCTAGAGGCATGCAGAAGGTGATTTCAGAGAGTGTGTCTGAAGATACATCACTCCATTCTCCCTCAGGGTTACCTTTTCAGGCTTCAGCCCCAAGTGAGAAAGATTCATCAAACACGAGGGGGAGCAGAATTCACTTCCTGTGACATCCTTTTTATGACCAGTTGTGTTGCCTGACTTTGAAAAAGAAAACAATTCATTCCAATATTTCTACTTATGGTCAGAAACATAAATGCTGATGTTTTTAACACCACTTTTTATCTATTATTTTTTTCACAATTTTACTGAGATACAATTGACATAGAACATTGTGTACATTTAAGGTGTACCTTTTAAATCAACACATAGTATCTGCCTTTAGATTCAGTGAATCAAATGTCAAATTTTTCTTGAAACAGATTTCATACAGCTCAAGGCCAGCTGGGGGCATGAGCCACTATTTAAAATGAAAAATTTTAAATGAGGGACTAAGAACAGCTGGGGGGTTCCACAGTCAGGAGAGCAGGGGTGAGCCACAGTGGAAAAATTAAGCAGCAAACTTTCACTCCTTTCCATATTGATTCCACACATTCCTTTCTCAGTTAACTTGATTACTTTTGTATTCTCTCATTCGACAATTTATTAATAAATTGCCATCCATTTTTATCCTAATTCAACAATGACTCCTGGAGTGAGTTCAAAACCACTGAATTTATAATGACTGGTTGTGTTGCTAAGTACATGAGTAGACACCATCATATATAATTCTACCATATTTCATGGTGGAAGTGAGAGAAATTTCCTTTCACTTACATAAAAACCCTATAATTCTTCCAAAAGCCAAGTAGCAAAACCCCAGAAAAGACTGAATAGCTAGCACACCACTAAAAGCTCTTATTACTAACAGTGGAGTGGAAGCATGGCTAATGACAGCCAACTGACACTTGACAAAATTAAACCCATATCCCTAAAATTGTTGCTAAGTTCTGGCAGCCATTAATTTGCAGCTCCAGGAAAATTATAGCTGGGCTACTTTCCTTAATTGAAATTAGCAATCTTTACGTGTA
>NW_006797342.1:735317-755087 GCF_000442215.2 Lipotes vexillifer
ACTGCCATTTCTTTTTCTAATTCTAACTCAAGGCAGTTATGTTAATAGCAATTTTTAACCAACATGTGAGGGGAACTCTGGCATTTTAACTTCAGCTATCTGATGTGGGGGAGAAAATGAACTTCAGAGGACAGGTGTCATGGATGTGGTTGAAGGTGCATCAGTGCTACCCTTGATGAAGACAGACCAGAAAGCTTGCTGCAAACTCTGCAGACAATTCACTCTACATCCTTTCCAAATAATGTTCTTTGAGTTCTGTTGTGGCTTTAGACTATTGATTTTGGTCTGTCATATTTACAGTATATAGAATATAAATCTAAAAAAATGGACAAACTGAATGTATTTATATGTCATTTGAAGGTTTCATGGGAGCACTTTTTATAGAAGTTAAGCACTTAGGAATTAGATCTTGTCTAGAGAAGGTGTAAGTTTGTGTTTGTTTGGTAATAATAGATCAAGTAAAGTTTTGCAGTTTTGGTCAAACCCCATTCAAACTCTTCTTCCCATCTCCTTGGAGAAAGAGTCATTTCCAGAGGTCACCAATGGTCACAAAGCCAGTGACCTAGACAAAGATACCTTACATCTTAATGACCTTGTTCATATGAAGAGAGGGATGGGGATATATCATGTATTAAGTGCCTATCATGTGCATGTGCTACATACTTTTTCTTAGGTCACATAAATTAGTACTCACATCACCCTATCAGTTACTGTGACCATTAATTTCACTTGTCACATTGGTTAGACGATGGTGCCCAGATGTTCGGTCAAATATTGGTCTAGATGTTGCTATGAAATACTTTTTAGATGAGATTAACACTTAAATCAGTGTGGGTGGGCCTCTTCTGATCAGTTGAAGACCTTAAGTGATAAAAGGATGGAAATCCCCCAAGAAAGAAGCCAGTCTGCCTCCAATGCTTTTGGACCTACCTGAGTTGCAACATCACCTCTGCTCCGTGTCTCCAGCTGGCCTGCATGTATTAAAACATTTGGATTTGCCATCCCCACAACTGTGTAAACCAATCCCTTGAAAACTCTCTCTCTCTAGTGGTTCTGCTTCTCTGGAGGACCCTGACTAATACAGTTATCTCTTATTATTCCTGGTTTACAATTATGAAAACAGAGGCACCGAGAAGTGACTTGACTTTCCCAAGATCAAAAAGTGGAGTCAATATTCAAATTTGGACTTCCTGCTCAGTTCTCTGCTGGAGTTGGAATGCCCGAGCAACCTGGCTATAATTTGTACGAAGAGATCCCAGCAGCCTAGCTGTTGGTGTCAGGAGTGTTTTCCACAAGAAGCAAGCACCGGGTAAGAGAACCTCATTTGAAAGGAGTATCTGAAAGCAGTAAAGGACTCTGGAGTTCACACTAATAGCTCCTCTGGACATAGAGGGATGCTTGGATTTGTCAGAGGGAACTTAGGGTGCCGAGGGAATTTCTGAGGAAATTTATGGAGGTGAAGCAAGTGTGACATGCCCAGGGAACCATGGGTGATTAGATAGAATTGGAAGTAATATGGCAGTCAAGCAAAAATATCTACACTTGATTCATGCATTTGCAAGGTATTTATTGACTACTCAGGCACACTGTGGAGCTCCTGGAAAAAAAGGAGTGAAAATATGGAGGACATAGTCTAGTGGGGAAGATGCACATCAAATAAATTATTACAGATATAATCAGGTTATCACAGGTGTGATGAATACTGTGAAGGTAGCTTTCATAGGTTAAGAAGACCAGCCTTGTCTGGAGTGTCAGGAAATGCATCTTAAAGGAAGTAGTATCTTAAGGAGGAGGATAATGGTTCTTAAACCCCTTCCCAGTGTGAGCTACACAGAGTAGACATGTTCTACTGCTAAATGGAGTAGTTTTGATTCTTTTTTCCAACTGGCAGAAACATATTTAATGAATGGAGAGGATTTTTTTCACTTCCAGATTTTCCTTCCATATATATTTTTAATTGTGGCACCTGCTAGTACTTTTCTGTGCTAGCAGATGACAAATGAATGAACACATTGTAGATGAATATTAATGGAAAACTTTAAATAATGAATCATACTTATTTAGACATCATACTTATTTATTTTATGTCATCATTATTGTTTTGTGTTGTGGGACCATGTGCTTTTTTATTTTTATTTTTTAATGCATACTAACATGTCCTAGTCAACAGAATGGAGTTACACATACAAATGTCACCATGTTCTGCAAGATGCACGGAGAGCCAAATTCGAGGAACCCTGTGAATGGCAATAGGAGTCATGTTAATTTTCTTCACAGGAAAGAAATGGGATAGAAAATCCTAACATTTACCAACCAGTTTCTATGTGCCAGGACTTGCATGTGTATGACCTTACTTGCCCTTTACAACAGTATAAGGAAGTGGGCAACAGCATCATCCCTCTCTGAGATGAGAAAAGTGAGACTTAGAGTCACTGACTGGCCCAAGGTCAAATTATTAGCACTTGGCAGACAGTTTGAAGTCAGGCATTCTAATCCAAGATGTCTGTGTTAAATAGAATCAGTAGAATACCTATTTATTCATCTATCTATAACCTACATATAACATATATACATATGTAATATATATACATGCATGGAGAGAGAGAGAGAAAGAGAGAGAGAGAGAGAATAGCTCATAGGATTGTGGGTTGGCAGTTCCAAAACCTTTAGGGCAGTCCAGCAGATTGGAAACTCAGGCAGGGTTTCTATGTTACATTCTTGAAGATAATTTCTTCTTCTCTGGGAAACCCAATTCTTTGCTCTTTAGTCTGTCTACTGATTGGATGAGGCCACTCACATTACAGAGGGTGATCTGCTTTACTCAAAGGCTACTGATTTAAATGTTAATTACATCTGAAAAAATACCTTCCTAGCAACACACTGTCTAGAGTTTGACCAAACCCTGGGCACCAGAGGTCTATCCAAGTTGGCAATAAAATTAACCAAAACCACACCTTCCCTAAAATGACTGGGTTGTACCTCCTAAAACTTTGGTGTAGAACTGCTTAGGCTGACTCTGACCTGGGAATGTGGTCTCAGATGCTTGTGTGGACCCTGTGTGCTCATGCCTCTGTGCCGGATGAAGGGTGGACTCCTTTACAAACTGCTTCCTCCCTCAGTTACACCAGCCTAAAACTTCTCATGAAATCTTTCCTTCCTACATCCTCTGTCACATGCAGTTTCTCTGGTTTCTGTGTTTGCCTCTCGCCCCACCCTGGTTCAGTGACACTGTCTCCACACCTGCTTTTTTTCACCCTCACCTTTGGCCCTGAAGTGCTGCCCTGAGTCACCTTCAGTGGACCCTCTGCAGACCCCAGAGCCCCGCCCAGCCTAGTCCTCAGAATTCCCCCTGGTCCCTGTGTCTCCAGGCAGTTTGAACAGATATTCCTAAATCAGATTCTCCACTGCACCTTCTTGCAAACTGAGGCGTTTGAATGGGAGCCTTTCCAAAGAATATGCCTGGGTGGTTTAAGGGAATCACTTTCCAGATATTCAACATTCATATTACTCTTTCCTTAGTTGATCCACCCGAGGATGGACCTGAGAGGGAGATTTTACTCTTGAACTTCCCCTTTTCATAATCTCTTTTTCATATTTTACGAAAGAAAAGCATGAATCTCGAGTGTCCCTTTGGAGTTTAATACTATGAGGGGCTGAAGGAAGCACGATTCGGTAATTCCTTTAATTAAAGCATCTAGTTGTCCCCCAACCCAATCCCTCTCATTAAGAGATGCTTTTGTAATAAAAGTTTACTTTTTTTTTTGCAGTACAAGAGCCTCTCACTGTTGTGGCCTCTCCCGTTGTGGAGCACAGGGTCTGGACGTGCAGGCTCAGCGGCCATGGCTCACGGGCCCAGCCGCTCCGCGGCACATGGGATCTTCCCGGACCCGGGCACGGACCCGTGTTCCCTGCATCGGCAGGTGGACTCTCAACCACTGAGCCACCAGGGAAGCCCCCAAATTTACTTTTTATGTTAATAATTACTCATAAAATTTTAATACCTTTATGCTTTACTGTTCACTTGCATACTACTAATATTTTTAATAATAATTCAACTGGAATAAATTTTTAAGCATTTTATGCCCATAGTTATAAGGACATGAAAATATTAATCTTAATTTTCATATATCTTTTTATTTAAGTATAATAGGGAATGTTAATAAAAGCCTGTCAAGCACAAAAGCATATTGTACTAAGATAAAATTTTTGTGAAAAGGAGAAATAAAATACCAGCCCCAGGGGAAGAGGAACAGGTAAAATATTGGACTGGTAAAGGAAGAGCTTGTTAAGTGATGAGTTTCTATGGTATTTAGGTTCCACTGGAACCTTTTAGCCTGAGATAATCATCTTATTTTAAAGTACCCATATTTTAATATATTGGAAACCATTTCTTTTGCAATTATATAATTTATAATGAAAATTTTAAATATAACAAAATATATGACACATTATGTAGAATTTTAAAGTACTTTTAGAGGCATATGAGCAGAAATTTGGAGGAATGCTGCCCCTCTTCTCACCTCTCCAGCTCTCCAGCCACAGGACTCAATGTCATATGGCACCACACCATGCCATGTGGCCATTCCACATCATACTACTTACCATGCCGCGCCACGCACTTCATGTCACACACAGCACACTCTAATTACTCACTTCCGAAAGGGAAGAAAAGTGAGAAACGGGGGCATGAATTCTTAAGGAGTTTGGAAGATTTCAGAATCGAAGAACTGATTCAAAAATAACTTGTGTTTTAATATTTGGTAAAATGAGAATCCAGTTGGAAATCAAAGCTCACATCTGTGGACTTTCATTAACAAGGTAAATAAACGAATCTTTGTCTTCGTCTTTGGACAGGCGCCGGCTGCTCTGAAGGACATGTTCTATTGTGTTTGTTTCATTCTTCTGAGCACCCTGTGAATTGGCGAGGACAGTTCTTAGAATCTCCTCTTTATAGACTCAGATGGACCAAGTCACGCCTTAAGTCAAGTGGATCTCAAGTTTTAAGCTGCTATAATAGATATAATTTGGAAAACAAATACACCACCTTTTCAAGTGTGCTTTCTCTTCGTTTCTCTTAGAATAGATTCTGGAAAGACACAAATTAGGCATTTTGCTTGGGTCATATTTTAACCTGGGAAACATCACATTATAATGATCAGACACAGAAATGGAAAAAACTTTGTGAACTTTAAAAAATTTGTTAATTGCTCATTTTTTACTTTTCTTACTTCCTACTTTCAACACTATGAAAAGGTTGTTGTAAGAATATAGGTCCAGAAAAAGGGCGTGAAATTTTTGTGGATTATAACGTTTCTGACAAATGAGTTAACTCATTTTTTTCTTGGGCTGGGGCCAAATGACTTAAGAAAAAGAGTAAAATGTAGGCAAAGATGGAAGATCTATTTTGTGAAATGTCATAATATAAATGACTGATGGTTTTAAAAGATGTCTACAAATCCTTTGATATTTCTTCATTGAGAGGTGGGATTGATATTCCCTCCCCTGAGTCTGACTGCCTCTATGTGAAAGATCCCCCATAAGAACAGCCCATGAAATTCCTCGTCAAAAATTAGAGCAAAATGAAAGAGCTAGTTTAAGTCACTACATTTTGGGGACATCTTATTATGAGGCAACAGTAAGTCAATTGGTGACTATCATTTCTTAGATATCGTAGTGGACCTAAGTTTAAAACAGAGTTTTAGCTTTTGTATTTGTGAATATGAACATGAATGTCTAAAGAATACCTATTTAAATGGAAAATAACACTGTGTAATTGCATTAATTGCCACATTTGGAAGCCTCTTCTCCTTTCTATTATTTCTGCTTGATTTTCATGGAAAACTAATATCCTGAAATTCTTTTTACTGTATACCTAGGCAGCAAAAATCCTTACTGAATAGAAGAGTAACAGACATTTACCCTCAAATGGGACTCTGTGTCTAGTACTTAATTTTGCCTGGGTGTGGAGAATTGGGGGCGGGATGAGAGAGAGAGAATCTGTTTTGGCTGAGTCCCCATTCTCATTTGGTGCCAACTCTCTCCCTTCTCAATCCAGGATGGTCAAATTAAGTCTCACTGCTGAGTCCTTGAGCAGTATCGTAGCAAATCCCCTGGGATGCTGCTGCAGGGAAAAAATGTTAGCTGAGAACATCTGCATTTCCTAGCTGCCTAACTAAAAAGAATTCAAAGGACACATGCGCCATACTGGACATTATGTTCTCTTTGTAAATATGAAAGATGATAGTGGGAAAACTAAGATAATGACTAGTCTTCAACCTTGGGGAAAAAAATGGAGCTGTGGCCTTTCCAAATAGTTTCTCATTCTGGAAAGGCAAACATAAGCAGGATAGTTACTACTGGCTCTTAGCCTGGTCCCAGGTAGCTTTTCTATATATTCAACCAAGGTTTGCTTTCTCCTTTCTCTCCATCTCTCTCTTTCTTTCTGTCTTTTTAAAGTTTTACCCATAAATATGAGTTACTTTTCACAATGAAAGGAGGAAGTTTTCATTTTTGCAATGAACCACATCGGTTTATTTCAATTTTCAGTTCATTTTTTTTTTCCATTTTGAAGATTATTTTGTAAAAAGAGGATAGAGGAAGTCATAAGCCCATGTTATTCATCCATCAATTGATTTTTAAAATTTTTCCAATTGTTGGAGGAGAATGTCCACCAAGAGACATGTGTGTAAGATCATAACATAAAGGAGGTGGCCAAGTAGGGAACTAGTTTGTGTCTGTCTTTGAAATGATTTGAAAATAACCATTCCTTTCTGAGAGCATATGGTGGTCAATTTTCTGTTCCCCTTCTTTCTAAAAGGTGACACCCTACTGTTCCAATCACACGTAATTGGTCTCAATATATTGTTAAAGTGTTGCAACTTACATGCACAAAGCTGACTTACCCAAACCACATCCATGATCCAGCAGGGAAAGGGCAAGCCATTTGTTTTCAGAAAGAGACACAGACTCACTTCTACTCACATTCCATTGGTACAATTTTGGCTCAGAGCTTGGAAATGAAGTCTGTAGCTGGATGATCACTGCCCTGCTCAAATATGTAGATTATGTTACTAAAGGTAATAATAAAGGAAGAATAGATTCGGGAGAACAATGAAAAATCTCTGCTCTGATCATGAACAGTATGTCAACAGTCTTGGAAAAACAAAGCAACATGAGCAAAAGACCCTGGGTTCCTGTCCCTCCACGTGGAACAAAGTTGCCTATTGGCTCTGCTCATCTTCTTACCTCTGTGTCTTAGTTGGCTAGGCTTTCATAACAAAATACCATAGCCTGGGTGATTTAAACATCAGAAATATATTTTCTCATAGTGTTGGAGGTGGGAAAATCCAAAATCAAGGGTCAGTAAGATTTGGTTCCTGGTGGATACTCTCTTCTTGGTTGCTTCTGACTCTGTCTTCACAATAGTGGAGAGAGAGAGGGAGTTCTAAACTCTCCCTCTTCTTGTAAGGCACAAATTCACTAATTCCATCATCGGACCCCACCCTCATGACCTCATCTAAGCCTTATTATCTCCCAAAGGCCCTGCCTCTAAATACCACCATATCAAGGGTTAGGGTTCAATAGATGAATTTAGAGGGGACACAAATATTCAGTCCATAGCATTCTGTCTTGTTATATGATAGACAATCAATTTTTTGCTGTGTCTGAGATAACACGTTTGCACCTATTTGTTGTACCAGCTTAGCCTATTTTTGACAGAATACATGCTCCAAAATGAGCATATTCCTCCTGATATGGTTTACTCAGCATAAGACAGAGTAGGACTCACTTGAGTTCTAGAAGCTCCTCTATTAATGCTAACTTCATATAAACCTTGTGCAGAGAATTATAACACACTGTTGTTCCCTAGTAAGCTTGCCATGGACTACAGTCTATAAACCTGCCTATCAAAAGTTACTACTACATACAATTTTCTCCATGACAGTGTTGCAGTCTTAGATTTTTGGACTTCTGTAAATTGACATTAGATAATTCTCACATTAGTCATTTTTAGGATGATTGGCTATTTGGAAGTGTTTATTTCCTTCCCTTTCCTGCTCTTCAAAGAAATGAGGACACAAATGCACATTATCTCATAGTTCAGTGTAAAAAATATCCCTGGAACTATCTGATTCACACTCAGAGAAAAAAGGTCATTTACTAACTTGCTTTTTTTAAAAATTGTGTTCCCCCCAAAAGAAGTTCTACGCTCCTGCATTGTGAATGTGAGCTTACTTGGAAAAAAATTCTTTATAGATGTCAACAAGTTAAGTTAAAATTAGGTCATACTCACTAATCCAATGGCTTCCCTGTAAGAAGAGGGAAATTATGACACACAGACACACAAGGAGAATGCCATGTGATGGTGGAAGGAGAGACTGAGTGGTGTGTCTCCAATCCAAGGAACACTGAATATCGTCAGTGACAGCAGAAGTTAGGACAAAGCAGGGAAGGATCCTCCCCTATAGGTGTCAGAGGGAACACTGCCCTGCTGACAACTTGATGTCATATTTCTGACCTCCAGAACTATGAGAAAAGTTTCTATTGGTTTAAGCCACCAAATTGTGGATGTTTGTTATAGTAGCTCTAGGACACTAATAAGAAAAGTTTGAGGCTTGGACAAGTCAACCTCCCTAAACCTACTTAGATCACCTCTGAAATGGGAATAAAGATAGACTGCAGTTATGAAGAGGAAATGAAATAACATATGTAAAGCATCTCACACTATTCTTAATGCATAGAATCTGACTCAATGAGTATTAGCTCTCAGACTGTGGGAGTGGAGAGGCTGGGCAGAGAACTCTATTCCCATGTGTGGGTAGAGGTTTCCTTCATGGTTTTACAACAGCCCACTCACCATCTGTGAAGGTAATAGGAAGAACAGCAACGGCCTCTATTTTTATAAACAAGGACTTGGGAGTAATATCCTGTCCATTCTTGAATTTGCATGTGCCATATATTTCCCAGGAGTGCTTTATAACTAAAATATTCATGAGCAAATCATGTCTTCAATTTTTAAATCATATTTGGACCTGCAATAGTTTTTATTTTATGAAAAAAATCATAGAGTAATTGCAAGAAGGCTTTGTCTTTTTGAAAATTATAGCATGTATATGAATTTGATTAACTAAACTCTTCCTATTGGGTCAACTTTATGTTTATTTAAAAAATATTTAAATAATAGCGTAATGTGATTACATAGATATAGGCTACAGAAAAGAATAAAAAGCAATTGCTTAGGGCTTGGATTATTCCATGGAAATGGCTCAATGAAACATTTATTTAGTTATTTATTTTCATGGGGACATGATAATACTACATGTTGTGTGGACAGAAAAATACCTTTTGTGAGGGCAGAAAATGTAATATGGAGACAAAAGGAAACTGTCATATTATGAGTCCTACTCATATGACAGATGCTGTTGGAGGAGGTTTGCATTTTTACTCCTGGATAGGTAAGCATAAGTTCTTCATTTTACAAGAGGAAACACTAAAATTAGAGTTTAATTAAACTTCCCATCATTACTCATCTGCTAAATGGAAAAAAAAATGAATTTGAAGCTGTCTTCTGACTCTCTATTATATTTTGTTGCCAGAGGATTCCTGTGATGTAACTTACTGTGTTGGTCCTCCTGAAATAATTAGCTGGAAGAAGAGGTGTTTTCTTTCTTCCCTCAGCATTGAGATTTATTATAAAGCAATATTAATTGTTTCATTAATTAATATTAATACTGACATATAGATTAATGAAGCAAGGTAGACATGACACCCAATAAACTCTTTTAAATGCACAGTGGTATTTTACAGAGCTGGCATTGATGGAGAGAGGGCGAAATGTGAAGTTTTCAACACATGCTGCTGAGATAATTGGTTATTTGAATGAAAAACAAATCAGCTTGCATCCCTACCTCATACCACACATACAAATCAATTCCAGATGGAGAAAACCTTCAATGGGAAAGGCAAACATTTTGAAACTTTTAGAACATCTTTATGCTCTTAAGCGATGAAAAGAATACAAAAATGTATCTCATTACATTAAAATTAAGAACTTTTATTAATCGAAACACATGAAAGACAAGCTATTACTTGGGAGAAAATCATTATGACATATGTAATCAAAAAGATTTATTATCACAATGTATATTTAATTTTTTCTATGACTTCATGTGGAAAACACAAAACTCACCAGAAAAATAGGGAAAAATACAGTCATTTCCTATAAAAGAAACACAAATTATGAATAAATGTATGAAAAGGTGTTCAACTTCATTAATAGTCATGAGAATGAGAATTCAAATCCTAAATGTGTTACTACTTAACACCCAGGAGATTGGGGGAAGGCAGAAAAAGTGTGGTAATATTAAAGTGTTGGTGAGATACAGAGCAGCAGGAACTCTAAAACCTTTCCTGGGGAACTATAAATTAGTCTATCACCAGTGCCATAGTAAGGCTGAAGAGCTGTATTATCTAAAATCCAGAAATTCTCCTTCTATATAGACACCCTAGAAAAACCTTAGCACAGAGAATTAAGATATGTAAGCTCATAATCAAGGCATTGTTTTTAACAGCAAAATACTGGAAAACAACCACCCAAATGTCTATCAAATGTATAAGTAAACTGTGGACTAGTTGCATGATTAATCTAGTACAGAGTGACAGTTAATCAGCTAATTCTCCATACATCAATATAGATGCATTGAGAAAATGTAATGATGGGTGAAACAGTGAAGAAAAGAATAACATACATATTTAAGATTCCATTTGTATAAAGGCTAAAAGCTTGGAAATTACTAATATTATTATAATTATAGAATTATTCATTTGGGTAATAAATCTATAAGGAAAAATAAGGGAGGGATTAACACAACATAGAGGTAGTAATTATTCCAGGTTAAGAGAGGGTGAGACATTATGAGAAGTGAAAATAAGGGACTTTGAATCTGGTGGCGATTTTCTATTTCTGAAAGTTGGTGATGAACTCATAGTATTGAATTTATCATTATTATGTAAATGTTAAATATGTATTTCCATTCGCTTTGGTACGATATGTGTTTTTCTAGAATACCTTAAGATTTTGGAAGCCTTCCTAAGGAACACAGCCCTGCTGACACCTTGATTTTAGCTTTCTGATCTCCAGAATTGTAGGGATGAATTTGGGTTGTATTTTTACCACTAAGTTTGTGTTATTCTGTTACAGCAGCAATAGGAAACTAATGAATACTGATGGTCTGTGCTTCCCTAAGGTCCACTGTGTGAGGATTTAGATGGGGAAATTGTCCACTGTGTCTCTCTCCTGCTTCAAACCCTTTAGTGGACTCCTACTGGGGAGAGCAAAAAAAGGAACAGAAAGATGGGGAAAGGAGAAAACATGTAACCTGACCACACAGAAGGCCCTTCCTGGCCCTGGGACTCTGCAAATCCCACCCTTCTACCCTAAAATCTTTTCTCCTCACCCTTCACCCTGCAAACTTCTACTCACCCACCAGGTCCCGGCATCAATGTCACATCTTCAGAAGCATTTCTTGATTCTCCACCTCATTAACACCACCACAAACATTTCCTCTTCTCATATCCTGTGATTTTCTCTTCCAGAGAACTTGAACAATTTGCAATGATGGCTCTATTTCTATGTGTTCGCTTCACACGCGTCCCTATCTAGATGGTAGCTCTGTGAATGTCCTGCCCTGTTCACTCATGTCCTGTCCCCTTCGCCTTGGCACTGGACCTGAGGACACACCCGGACATCTTTGCTCTAGCTTGCACACCTGGACAGAGAGACCCAGGTCTCTCTCTCTCTCCTTTTACCAACATGCAGCACTACAGAGTTGTTCCTGAAGTAACTCTGCATTTTTCCTATAGAGCTTGTGTCTTCAGACAGAGCTTTGGCAAAGTTATAAATTCAAGCGGCAGGTATCATGTTGAACTCAGAATGGCCCTCTCCCTCAGAATATTTTATGTCTGGTTCCTTCCTTCAGGAGTTCTCCCCTAGGAGCTCTTAAATCCTCAGGCAAATAAGCCTGCCTGAGCCTGCTCCACGAGGTTCCATGTGCTTGGTCAAGTACAAATCCCACTTTCTTTGAAAAAAGGAGTTCAGATACTCTACAGGTAAGACAGTGAGATGAGAAAATTTTAAATTTTAAAGGTAACATTTCTACCAATATTTCCACGGCAATGTTGAATTAAAGCTCTCGCTCGACAGTGAGGGATGTGTTTGCTAAGAGGTCCAACCATCCCTGGAGAGGGAGGAGCATCCTCCCCAGGGCAGAGGCTGTGCTGGGGATGGAGCATTGCTGAGCAGGGCTGGTTGCTGCCTACCCAGTGCACCTGAGCAGAGTGCTGAGCAGTTACCACCTCCCTTCTAACCACACCGAGGGAAGAGACATTTGTTTTATTTACAATAAACAACCAAGAAAACACAATATGCATCATCCTGCAGGCCAGAATGTTACTTTCTGCTGTAATAAATGTTGCCCTATTTTTGAGAGCACACCATGGAGAGGCATGGAAGTTTTCTCCCCTTCCCTGCAGTGCGTTGTCATTCCCCTGATTTGTAGCTATTTTCTGCAGCTGTGTAATGACTATAAAACTGGAAAAAAACATAAAACATGAAAGAAAGGTGTTGAAGTCAGCCTTAAGGTACTAAATTCCTGACAGCAGCTTGTAAAGCAGTCAGGAAATAGGTGCTCTGGAGTGCTGATGACGGTTGGGAGGTGGATGGAAGGAGGTGCTGACATGGAGAGGCCTCGGTGGGCTGCAGACTAACCAGGGTGCACTTTCCAGCTGGGTGGGAGCTGCAAGTCAGCAGGGCCAGAGCCGCTCCCATGATAGGTGGAGAACAGATAGCTTAATAGGCCATTCACCAGGTACACTATTAGTTTTCTCACCTCTTTTCTTTGGAGACTGGATGGAAATGCAAATGGAAAGACATATATTTAGGTTTTATAAAAAAATATGAACCATATGGTTGATTTTTCTAACAGAGCACTTTTCTCCACTTTACATCACCATTAGTAGTGAGGTTCTTTTGAAAAGTGTTTTGACTATAAAAATACCAATTAACTTTTTCAAAATTAAAAGCAGGACACATTTATGAAAATATTTTTGTATAGAGTAAGTGTTTAGGATGGAAAGTTTTGTTCCTCTTGGTACTCTAGTAATATTTTTTTGCAATCCTCTCCACTGATTATTATAAGTGCATCTTATTCACCCTGAAACTGTCCCTCCCCCACAATTGATTCTTCTAGCACCAGCAGGACAAGCGTTTCTAGACATTTTCTAGAAAAGCCAGACTCATCGTAGTGTGTGCAGGGTATGATTTCTTCAGGACTTCCATTTAATATCATAAGGTTGCCCTGGGGTGAACTGAATCATGCTATTGTTTGAGTCTAGTGGTAAAGACTTCCAAGCTGTAACAAGTTCTCATCTCCTGCTGAGGGCAGAGGTACATCTTGCTTCCATTTCCATGCTAGTTGTTTGACTAGTTCTGGAAAATACAACGTGAGTGAAATATGTTTGTTTCATTTGTTTGTCCCGTCACAGGGCCATTCTCTGGGGTGTGGAGGAGACTTTGGGGCTTCTGATCAACATCCCTTCCCTTGGTTTTCTTTTCTGCTGATAGAACTTCCTCTTGGGACAAAGGTTTCAAAGCTAGATTCTTCCTTTCCCTGCTTCTGCAGCAGAGGGTGTCCATGGGACCTGGTTCTAGCCAATGATAAAGAAGAGAAACCAACAGAGGCACTTAGAGAAAGATTTATCTCCGTCACAAGGAGGACTCTCTTCTCTGTCATTGGGTGAAATTATGTGAGGTTGCTGAAAGCCATTGAAATGGTCAGAATGATGACTGATTTTTCCAAACAAGAAACAAGATATTGATACATGGACTGACAACTTAGTGAATAGAAAACAAATGGAAGCAGGCAAGTTACTACTAGCGGGGATGATCCCAGGGAAGAAAAACATGTGTCATTTTTAATAGCCAGCAACAGCCTCAGGTGTTCTCAGATTGTCATGGCTTCAGTTTTGTGCAATTTGCCTCCATCTGCTTGCCTCTACTTCCTGTTCTTAGCCTCCAAAGCTACTGGATGTTGAAGCCTCTCTCTCAGAGTTTTGACTTCATATTATATCTTTCACTTAGTGCAAATTATTGTTATCTTGGTTTCCTACTTTGTAACATTTTGTGTTCATTACCTTGGTTATCCAGTGTTTAGCTGATCTTGATAAATACCCTACCAGGTTCACCTGATCTTGACAATAAGGCCTGTAATGGTAAAAATATATAGTTGGTCAGCCAGTGCTTTGCTAAAGAGGAGAAGGAGGGTCACCATGATGCACATGGAAGAGACAGTGACATAGGCACACAGGTACAGGACAGGATTTGGGGGTCAAAGTTATCTCCTCAAAGATTTAAGAGAGTCTTGCATATAACAATATATATATATATATAATATATATAATATATATATATTATATATATATATATTATATATATATATATCCTACATATATATTTATATAGGCTTTGAGATGAGAATGAAATGACATGACATACATTTTGTACCTAAGTATCATCTAGCTTATTTGACTCAGTAAAGCTATCAGAAAACCAGCTTTTGATAATAACCAGAATAATACAACATCACTTCTGAAATGCTACGTACACTTGATAGTAAATATTAGGAGAATGATTTAATAGAGGAAAAAGTAGCCAAATGAACAATGGTAACTTTTAGCTGATATCTCTAAAATCAGGTAATAAAATTTATCACTCTTAAATTTATGATTACGGGTAGGTGGTTTAATATATGAAACCGGAGACTTGATGTGGATAACATGATTTACATTAAATGCATTCCATTATCCATTATCAATTTGGGCCTTACTGATTTCTATGATATTTCATTAAATTTTTAAAAGAATCAACTGAATTCATATGCTCTTAATAAGATATATTATGGAAGGAAGTTACAGAATTACCCAGGCATTTAGAATTAAATAACTTTTACCAGAAGCTCGCTTTGGTAAGGCTGATATAAAGATAAGTTTCTGACACCAAATGAAAGATTTAGAAATATATAAAATATAAAAAAATATAAAATATATAAAAATATAAAATATATAAAAATATAAAATATAAAATATATAAAATATATATTTTATTATATATTATATATATATATATATATATATATATTATATATAAAAAGATCTCCAAAAAAACTGAATGGTTTTGGACAACTCAGAAACAATTTGTTTATGGTCACTGACCACAAATATAGTTATTTTCCAGCTTTTCCACTAAATCTACTTATATTTGAAATAATATCTCTATTTTGATATTTTCATAAAATACGGAGTTTAGAGAACAACAGTTTTGAAATTTCTGAAAAATGTTAATTTAATGGTAAATTTCTAGCGGCCTAGAGTAAAAGAATCCAAATTCCACCTGCTTATTAAGAGACTGTTAAGTATCAGGCTTTGTACCAGGTCAATTCCTAGGTAGCTGTGGGTATTTGAACATATGCCTGAAACTTTGGAAGTCACATTTCTGATTTTTTTTTTTTTATATTTAAAATAAGATGGTGACCATGAGCTTGTGAGATTGTGGGGGTGTCCACATGTGAGAAAGAACAAATGAATAAATGAAGCACATTCTCTGTATTTTCATGCAAGGGCACCTCTTTTGATCACAATTAGCATATTTATTTTCCTGAAACCATTATTGGAGATTCCAACCCAATTTTGAATGAATGTTTGTGTACAGGGAAGATTATTCCCTCTTTGAAATCACCTATAATTATCCCTTTGGCCCTGTGTTTCCTCATTCTCTACCTCGTGAGTTCTGCCACCCGCTCCAGTTCTTCAACCCCATTCCTCTCCCCTCCAAGGCTCATGGTTGTCATTCACGTGGAGCTGTTGTAACTGTCTCTCTTCTATCCTCTGTCCCTCTCCCCAGAGTATGTGTGTATCTCCTGGGATCAGCATCCTGGTCCCCACACTGACCTCCATGGGTGAATTGGGATGGGCGCTTCCCTCCACATCATTGGACAGCCTCTCCTCCAACTCCTTGTTTCTTCCAGACAGGTGTGGCTCAATCTCCCACAAACTCCTCCCTAGATGAAGCCACTTTCTTGGTCCAGCCTCACACATCTGTTTATAACCTCTAATTCAGTCCACACAGATCTCTTCGAACGGGGCTGGGGTGGTGTGTCTCACCCTTGCTGAACAAGCCCCTCCCGGGTAGAAGTGGCAGATCTCCCTCCCTGCTGCTGTGCTTCAAATATTTGGCTTTCTATGTACTCCTCAAAATATGTATCTTCTATATCCATGCCTCCCCCCTCCCCAAAGGAAAGTATAAGAAACAGGTCCTTCTTATAAGACGTGTGGATTCAGCCCCATGCCTCCTGCCCACAGCCCCCAGCTGAACTATTCTTTTCTGCTGATGCTTTGCCTATGATTTGATCATCAGCTCCAGCTGCTATAGAAAAATACCCCAGACTGAGTGGGGTAAACAACAGACATTATCTCTGACAGATATGGAGGCTGGAAGTCCAAGGTCAATGTGTCAACGGGGTTGGGTTCTGGTGAGAGTCCTCTTCCTGGTTTGTCAACAGCCTCCTTCCCTCTGTGACCTCACTTGGGAACGAGAGCTCTTTCTCTCTTCCTTCTTATAAGGACACTAACCCCATTATGAGGATTATTTATTACCAGATCTAACCCTATTTACCTTCCGAAGGCCCTGACTCAAAGCACTCTCACATTTGTGGTTAGGACTTCAACATATGAATTTGCAGAGGAAACGCAAATTCAGTCCATGACACATCCCAAGCTGGCTCCCTGCCCTTAGACACGATGTTTTAATTCTGTCCATGGGATTTCATGGTGCTCTTTCCTCATTGCTCAGTGGCTGTTGGTAATTTCTGCTTGTCCTCATTTCTAGGTTTCAGGACCCTATTCAAGGGCCATGCTTTCTGCACCCAGAAGGGGAGACCATGAAGAAGGAGCCTGTACTTTCTTAGGCTGTGACATCATCTCAGCAGAGGTCACATACCCACAGCCCCACAGGGAGAACTGTTGACACCCAAGGCATTGTAACAACCACCCATGGCGTCCAGAATGCACCTGCTTCTTCCTGTTGTTCTAGCTTTCTGATTCTCTGTCAGGGTCCTAATTCAATGACTCCTCTCCCATCTCTGGTCAATGAGCTTAGTATTTGGATTTAATTTCTTCAAGATTGAGCCTTACATGTCCCTGGAAGCAGTTGACTTAGCTGCCACCAGGATTCCATCATCTATTTCTCTGTTTCTGATCCAGTTCTTAAACTCACCATAAGTCCAGCTCCAGAAGCTGTGAATCCAGCTTCAGGAGGCAGCAGGGTGGCTGGCATTCCCTTCCAAAATGTAGTTCAGATTTTGGTGGTGACAAGTGATCTAGAGGGCAGTATTTGGGGTTACTCTGCCCCTCACACCCTGCTGGTACTGGGCTCTTTAAATTCGAACAGAAACCCTCATCGGCAATTATTGCAGTTTCCCGGTCCATCTGGTTTGAACGGATCCTTTCAGTTTTGATTCAACCAGGCAGATGAAATCTCAGTGGTTTCAATATCTCATATTGGCAGGGCCAGCCTGACTCGAGGATGGAGCCAGCGCTCTCCCATCTGGTCTGATTTCAGAGGCATTGGAGGGGACCAGACACTCCCCTAGCTTCACTCCTTCCCCACGTCCATAATGATTTTGTGTTTTCTTATTGTGCCTGAGGTTCACTGTAAGAACTTCAGCCCTTGGGTTTAATGATCAGTGAAGATGCATATCCCGCTGGGAAACACACAGCATGGAGTTATCAGCTCTTTATACCATCATGAGGATTAAGAACCTGTGGGCATTTGATTTCCACTTACTTACACAGTCTCTCCTTTTCCATGTGGATCTGATGAAGCTACAATACAATCTGGTAACAAGGTGAAATAAACACATTTAAAATATGGAAAGTGATGATAAATGTAAAAGTGACTAAACAAAATGAAGAAGGTTGTTATCTAAAAAAGTCCTCTTTATGTGGCCATTTTAAGAGTCATATAATTTAGACACGTCCAACTTGGGAACTGACATAATTATTTCCATTTTACAGAAGAGGAAATTGAGGCTCTTAGAGCTCTAATGAATTGCCTTAAGTCATCTATTTAGTATATGACAGAGAATATTGACACCCAGGTCTGTCTAGTTTCCCAGTACTTTCCTAAGTAGTATGCTACTTGCTTTCAAAACACAGTTCTGGAAGTCAAATCTGACCCCTTCACAGTTTTACCTGAAACCAGCCCTGGATATAAAAGGAGGAAGGTGTTTAAAAAGGAGGAAGGAATGAGCTCACTTTGGTAGATATTTCTAGTGTATATTCTTTAAAGGAGCCATAATCTCATTTGCACAGGTAATGCTGAGGAATTAGTCTTGCTTCATCAAAAGAAACATCACGCGAATGATGGGGAACACAGGTCCATTGCATTTCTATCAGAGCGTGGTTTCTAATGCTGCAGCAGTAGTCACATTTACACTGTCTGACTTCTTTTTTCTTTCCAAAATGCCTCATTTAAATGCTGACAGATCGGTTGGCATCGTGAATGTCTTTGCTATGTAATCAGGAAATGGTGTGACTTGTGGAAACGTGGTCTATAAAACTGTTGTTATTCTGACTAATTCCACAGTAGCATTTGATGGACAATAAGGACTTATGTAAAAAGTGATGTCTGTTGAGACTGGGGCAGAGTTTAATGTGGTGTGTTGTTATTTAGATGATATTTAAAATCCTTTTTGCTCATTGCACTCTAAAAACTGAGAAGACAGCACTTGACAATGGAGAAACAACCTGTATCCTGGCCAAATCCTCCCTTTCAAGGTAGCTTGGGTTGATTCTTTTTTTCTCTCGATCTCCAAATAAATTTCCATTTTTTAGCAAAAAATCCACAATGCTGAATTTTGTACATCTGTGAAAGAAAAGGTTATGGATATGTCCCTCCCATCCCCAAATAGCACATTTTTAAAAAATTTATTTGTTTTTGGCTGCATTAGGTCTTTGTTACTGTTCACAGGCTTTCTCTAGTTGTGGCGAGTGGGAGCTACTCTTCGTTGTGGTGCATATGCTTCTCATTGCTGTGGCTTCTCTTGTTGGAGAGTACAGGCTCTAGGCGTGCGGGCATCAGTAGTTGTGGCATGTGGGCTTCAGTAGTTGTGATGCATGGGCTTAGTTGCTCTGCGGCATGTGGGATCTTCCAGGACCAGGGGTTGAACCTGTGTCCCGCCCATTGGCAGGCAGATTCTTAACCAGTGCACCACCAGGGAAGTCCCAGCACATTTGTTTTGATGTTAAAATACTGAAATGCATATGATGGCTCATCACAGGACATCCATGAGGTTTGGGAAGGGTAATTTACTTGAATTTTCCTATTGTCTTTCATGATTCCTTAGAGCTTGAAATCCTTTAGAGAGGAATTCCTCAGCTAGGGACAGGCAACTGGTGACATTTTCAGCAGCAGATCTCCTTTCTGGTGGAAGATGTCAGCCGTCGCTCTGTGTCCTGGAGGGCTGCCTCTGAGGATGGGGCTGGTTTGCCTGCGCATTTGGTGATCCTGGCTTAGCAGGAACAGAGAGCTGGCTCTTGGCTCAGGTCACACATCTGAAGGGGTGGGTCACTTGCTGCTGGTTCAGAACTTGTAGCTGGAGTGGAATGTACTTCTTGTTATTAGCCAACAGCTCCCTTGGCTCTTTCCCCTTACTCACT
>NW_006797342.1:755097-823402 GCF_000442215.2 Lipotes vexillifer
AACAATTGCCACTCCAGAGGTGTCTCCATAATGGACACATCCTAGCCCTGTCACACACTAGGAATACAAATGTCCATTAAAAGGAATCTAAAATAAAATCTGTCACTTTTAAAGAAAACACAGAACTGGCCCTTGGTAGCAATAGATTATCAACTGGTTATGACTCTTGTCCGAGAAGCCACTAAGACTTGTGTTCATCACTGTGTTTGTGCGTGTGTGTGTGTATGTGTATTCTGATTACTTTGATATTTTTCTCTTTCTCTGAATCTAATCCTTTCCCTAAAAACAAGGAAACAGGCCCGAAATGGAGTTACTTTTGCAAAGTCCGACATCTCCAAATGGAGACTTAATTACAATTTCAGCTGTTCCAGAAATGGAATCTCAAACCAGTCAATCAGGAATCAACTGATCAACACTAGTTAGGTCACTTGCCGGCTAGACCTGAGCCATCCCATAAAGGAAAGGAACTTTGCAGGAACCAACCTGCTTTTTTGCCCAGTGCAGTTTCCTCGTCCCCGCTCCCTCTGCCTGTGGGACAGCTGTCATCTGTTGAGTCCTTACAAGTGCCAGTCTTGTGAGGTAAACGCATGGCATAACTGATTCCTTTCTTAGGTGAGGACTCGGAGGGTCAGCAAGTTTCACTAACTTTATCATACGTCCACAGAATATAGCTGCAGAGTCTGGATTTAAGACTGTGTTTCTCAGTGCTTGGCATGAATGGCCTCCTCAAGTATACTGCTGAGCGTCGGTGAACCTGTGAGCCTGAATCTTAGCATCATTCTGTCAGTGAGTCCACACCTGTGGCCACTTCACCTCAGGGAGCGTTTTTAAATGCATAAGGCAGAGGCTCTTGGTGCTTCCTTGATTTTAATACCTTGATTAAACAAGAGACTTAATCCAAGTCTGAAGTGATTCACCAAAGCGGTGAGTTTGATTCTGATTTAAAATGCCTCGCCATCTCCATTTGGGTTTAATGCTCCCTGTGGATTCACAGAATTGCAGGGATACAGAGGTGTACAAATTGTGTGAGAGGAAGCTCATGCTGCTTAAATTACTGCTCTGTGACTTTGACATTTATATATACTGGTGCCTTTTCTTTGCAATAGTCTTCTTTTTTGCCACAGTTAAAACTACCCTTCCCTGGGCTATAACCTACTACTTAATTTTATTAGTCTTCTTCAGAAAGTGTTAAGGGGACAATAGTATCCTTTTTTTCCCCCTTGTCCAGAGACAGCTATGCATAGTACTTGATAAAAGCAAATAAATTATGAGTGAAAAAAATTCATGGAAAATGATGTCTGAAATGTCATTTTTTTTACCTATATAGGAAAAATAATCTTTTGCACTATTAGTTTGAAAATATACATTATATGCATAGTCTAATAAAAAATAGAAGATATCTAAATGTCAAATATATATTAACTTGAAAGGTTGTGTTTAGACTTCTCCCCAGCATAATAAAAGGGAAAGAACATGGTTATTTAGTTAAAACCTACTGGGCTTCAAATAGTGGTTCTAGTAAAAACTAGCATTGTCACCCCGGGAAATTTACATAAGCTATTCTAGGCACATTTTATCCAATTTAAAAGAGGAAGATGTTTACCTAAGTTAAGGTCTTCCCTGACCACTCTGCTCCCCTCTCCTCCATGCTGCTTTAACAGTATGTACATTCCTATCTAATATCACTGATCCCAGGATATTATTGGAATTGTGAGTTTGGTAGGTACAGAGTTCTCAAGCATCTACAACTTAACTTGTATCACAATAGACATTTTACCTGATTGCCTAGAACTTAATAAGCATAAAGTCAAATAATTTCAATCAATTCAGTTTTCTTGCTCAGGACTAAATTTTCGACTTCTGTTCTATGTCCTCTGATTTGCAGCAGACTTTGGCTTGAGTGTGGTAGAGAGCTGATAGGAGAGTGGGGTTACTCTCAGGGACTTCCCTTAGGTTCTGCTGAAGTATACAACATGCATGCCATGATTCACATAGCAAGAGCAGGTTTGGTATAATGTTGTGTGTCAGAAATGTTACAGGAGTTGGCTGCAAAATAGGTAGCGTACGTGAAAGTGGGAAGTATGTGGTACACAGGTAAGGGATGATGTGTATCAGAGTTGAATTTTGATGAGCAGGAGAGTGCCTAAAACTTTGGGCACATAAACCTAAAATTAAAGGAAACTCCAATTTTGAGAGCGTGACAGTACCATGGAGAAAAAAATGTGGCTCTAGTAATAATTGTTTCAGACCATGGATCTTAGTAGTTGTAACCCTGTAAGTATCTAGCATACAAACTTACTGCAATCCACAGAAAATGATTCATTCTGTAGCCTCTGGATAATGAAAGACCTAGAATTGACTTTAAAGTGGTGAATCTTATCATAAATTGAATTCTTCTGATCAGGTAGCTTTTGGTCACTCAGAATTCACTTTGAATGTATTCTATTGCAAGTTCCTGTAAAATACTGAAACCTGGGTGATCACTGTAACCTCAGAAAACTTGTGTGCTGAATAAAATCACAGATTTAGCAATTTTCCTCATTGTTCCACAATCACAGACACATCATATAGAGAAAGGCAGCAAATACCAGATGAGACCATTTCTCCTTTTGGCTCTTCAGTCAGGTTGGCATTTTGTAAACCATCAGTTTTCTAGGGAGGCCCCTCAAGAACTCATTCTGTTCTGAAGATGCATCCCCAGCTGATGTTCATTCAACGTGTTCCTGAAACAAATTGTGACAGGAGACAAAAGTAGAAAGAAAAGGGAGAAGACAAGACAGAAAGACTTGGCTGTTTAGGAAAATCTTTTTCATTTAAAAGGACCGTTGGAATCAGATTTGCTATTCCACTGGCCTACCAAGCCCAATCATATTTGCAAAATTTATATCTCTCTTCCAAATTAGCATCAACAATAATAAATGTAAAATGTACAAAATCCCTGTGTAATTGGCAGGTTATGCTGAATCTCCACAATACTTTATACCAGTTAACTTTTGCTATAAAATAAACCACCTAAAACTAAGTGGTGTAAAACCACATCATGTCATAGTATTATTAGTCATGATTTTGTGGGTTGGTTGGAGGATGGCTGATCTAGAACAGGCACAGCAGGTGACCTCTGCTGAGGCAGTGCTTCTCCAAATGTTTTTTGTTTTTGTTTTTTAACATCTTTATTGGAGTATAATTGCTTTACAAAGGTGTGTTAGTTTCTGCTTTATAACAAAGTGAATCAGTTATACATATACATATGTCCCCATATCTCTTCCCTCTTGCATCTCCCTCCCTCCCACCCTCCCTATCCCACCCCTCTAGGTGGTCACAAAGCACCGAGCTGATCTCCCTGTGCTATGCGGCTGCTTCCCACTAGCTATCTATTTTACGTTTGGTAGTGTATATATGTCCATGCCACTCTCTCACTTTGTCCCAGCTTACCCTCCCCCCTCCCTGTATCCTCAAGTCCATTCTCTAGTAAGTTTGTGTCTTTATTCTTGTCTTGCCCCTAGGTTCTTCATGACCAGTTGTTTTTTTTTTTGTTTGTTTATTTGTTTTAGATTCCATATATATGTGTTAGCATATGGTATTTGTTTTTCTCTTTCTGACTTACTTCACTCTGTATGACAGACTCCAGGTCCATCCATCTCACTACAAATAACTCAATTTCATTTCTTTTTATGGCTGAGTAATATTCCATTGTATGTATGTGCCACATCTTTATCCATTCATCTGTTGATGGACAGATTGCCAATAAACACATGAAAGAATGCTTAGCATCATTAATCATTAGAGAAATGCAAATCAAAACTACAATGAGATATCATCTCACACCAGTCAGAATGGCCATCAACAAAAAATCTACAAACAATAAATGCTGGAGAGGGTGTGGAGAAAAGGGAATCCTCTTGCACTGCTAGGGGGAATGTGAATTGGTACAGCCACTATGGAGAACAGTATGGAGGTTCCTTAAAAAACTACAAATAGAACTACCATATGACCCAGCAATCCCACTACTGGGCATATACCCTGAGAAAACCATAATACAAGAAGAGTCATTTACCAAAATGTTCAATGCAGCTCTATTTACAATAGTCTCCAATTGTTGTTAATCATCCTTTTGAGATGAGCAGAGCAGTCCAGGTGTGTTGAACTTCTCACAGAGATGGCAGAAGTGAGAGAGGGTAAGCGGACCACATGAGGCTTCTTAAAGTCTCAGCTTGCTACTGACACACTGTGACTTCCTTCTTAGTCTATTGATCAAAGCAAGACACAAGACAAAGCCCCAAATCAAACGATAGGGAAATGTATTCCACCTTTATGGGAGGAGCTCCAAATTACACACCAAAGGGCATAGATTCAGGAGAGGTGAGAAATCAAATTAGTGTCGGTAATGAGATCTAGAATATTCTTATGTGACAAAATGTTATGTGATCATCAAAAAAGAGCACTAATCATAAGTAGGTCTTCCAACTAAGGAAATGTATCCTAACACTTTGGGAAACCGTGTTACAATCAGCTCAGGAAGCCATAGAGGAGCGGGAGAGGTGGTGGTGAAAGTCGGACGGCAGTCTCTGATACAGATACAGAGAATTTTGCAGGAAAGGAAAACAAAAACCCAACAGACAAAAAACACCAGCCTCACAACACTTGTGACAGTTCCAGGGAAAGATCTCGTTATTTTGTGACATGGTTAGTGGAAAATAGTCAGGAGTTGAGGCCATCTGAAAGACAGGGCACCTGTGGAAGGGAATTCACCATTAGTGACCTCAGGGATCAAAAAGTTTTGTGGTCTTTCCAGCAGGTGAGTGTAGCAGTGCAGAAAGAAAAGAAGAGGCAAGCTCACATGGAGATCGCAGGCAGGCAGACAGCTTCAGGAGAGTATGCTATTTATACTTGTTTAGCACATGCTGTATGGCAGGCAGTTTATATGTCATTTCTCAAGTCCCTCAAAAACACTCTGAGGTGAAAATTCTTATTCCACTTTAGAAGCGATGTTGCAGGAGCCCATTGCAGGGCTAAGTAACTTAGAACCACGAAACTGTTAGGCTGTAAAGCAAATGCAAAGTCATATAAATTTGACTCCAAAGCTCATGGTTGGATTCAGTGTCAGAGCCCTAGACACAGAACAAGAGGAGCTATCGCTCTGGTCTGAATGTTTGTATCCCCCTCAAATTCCTATGTTGCCATTATAATCCCCAATGTGATGGTAGTGGGAGGTGAGGCCTTTGGGAAGTGATTATGTCATGAGGGTGGAGCCCTCATGAATGGAGTTACTGCTCTTATAAAAGAGACCTCAGAACCCCCTTACGCCTTTCACATGGTGAGAACACAGCGAGAAGACTGTGACCCAGAAGAGGGCCCTTTTATGTTCACAATCATGTCTTCTGTTGAAATATTGAAAACAATTATGCTTGCCTTTTTTTCTTGTTTCATTGTATTTACTAGGTCTTCCAGTACCATGTAGAATAAAAGTGTTCATAGCAGACATCCTTGCCTTGTTCCTGATTTTTGGAAGAATGTGTCCAGTCTCTAACATTAAGGATGTTGTTATTTATAGGTTCTTTGTTCTTTCCCTTTACCAATTTGAGGAATTTTCTATTCCTGTTTCTTAAGAGGGCGTGGATTTTGTCAAACATTTTTTTATAACCATCAATGGTTATAATCATATTTTTCTCTTTTATATTCTGTTAAGATTGTAAATTACACAGATTGGTCAAATCTTGTATTACTGGAATAAACTCTACTAGATCATAATACATTATTGATGTTTTAAATTACTGGCTATATATTAGAATTTTTGTTATATCTATTAGGGTGAGGCTATTTTTATAACAAAATGTCTCAAAGATACAATGGTTTCAAGAATAGTGAATCTGTTTTTCTCTTACATAGTAGCAAGGTGGACATCTTAGGCTGGGAGGCTGGGTTGCATTTTGTGTGTTGCAGGAAGTCACCTGCATGTGGTCCAAGTCTCCCTTCCAGCATCCAGAATGGCAATACTCTCACTTGCATGATTGAACCTGGGTTGCCTCTATATCCAGGTTCCCCACATCTGGTTTGCATTCAACTGAAAAAAGTAAAAGTGAAAGAACATGAAAGAGATATAAATTTACAGTGGTAAGTCACAAGGGTCATAGTGGTATACATCATATATGTTTAAATTTTATTGAAAATTTAATCTTTTCCATATATATCTACAGAGGAGATTGGAAAGTGAAATGTAATCATGTGTACAGGAAGAAGGGAAAAACAAATTTTGGTGGACACGTAACAATATCTGAAACACTATTCTCTGCTCTTGTTCTCTTAATTTTATTGTATTATGCCCATAGCACATTGCCTGTGTAATAGACATATATATATTTTTAATTTATAAAGGTCTAGTGACTTGAAATTTGATTATTTAAATCATTTAAACTCTCCTTATATTTTTCTTCCTTATCAATTTGCGAGAAGCATATATTAAAATATTTAAATAAAAATATAGATATATTTATTTCTCTATAAATCTCTGTTGTCATTTTATAAAGTTTAAGTCTATATTGTTTGAGGCATATATGTTCTTAGCAGTTATAACTTCTTTTTTTTTTTTTTTAACCAATATAAAATGCTCCTATTTGTCACTGATGTATTTTAGGTTTTGCTAAAACAGAAGGATTAAATAAGATCCAGAATATCACAATATAACGCCTAAACTGTCCAGGCTTCAGTTAAAAATCACAGGTCATATGAAGTACCTAAAAGATCTCAAACTGAATGAGAAAAAGACAATGAGTACACGTAGGAGAAAAAGGAAGAGACAATGTTAGAATTATCTGATCAAGATGTTAAAGTAGCCATCACTAAAACACTTTGATGACCGATTACAAACATGCTTGAAAAACATGAAAAAATAGAACTTCAATAAGAAATAGAAAGTCTCAGAAAAAAAAAAAAGTTGAAGATATAAAGGAGAGCCAGATGGAAATCCAGAAAGTTTTAATTTTTCACTTTTCAAGACAATAACTGAAACCTTTTAAAATGAAAATCTTTAAGTTTGTAATGTATATCCCAAGAATAAGTAAAAGGATTTCTACTATTTTAAGAATACACATCTCTCTTCTATCATTTGCAGAATTTTTCCCCCTTTTGTTATAGCATGTGGTAACTCTGCATTTAAACATATGTTAAACTGGCTACAGAGTTTTGGTTTCTAAAAGATGGATAATTGGCATAGATGCTAAAACTCCATTCTCTAAAATTAACCTTGGAGAAACTAAAAAAAACACAAAGAGGAGGAAGAGGCTGTTACCTGGTATACTTGTGGAGACATCGCACCCACCGGAGAGTTTAGTAACAAGATCAGAGGAGGGACTGGGAATTCTTTGACCATGTTACAGTTGCCTCTGCCCTGTGACACTGAGAGCAACTTTGCCTACCTCTTTCCACTGAAGGCAGAAATCAGCAGCAGTAACTCACAGTGGAACTCTTCCCTTTCTTCTCTCTCTCTCTTTCTTTTTATATTTCTTTTTCTTTCTAATTTTACCTCTGGGTTGATATTGCAACCTCATTAATTAATTCAGAATTTTTTTTCAACTTTAACTAGTTTGGGTAGACAGAATTCTGCAACCCTTCGGAAGTTGCAAAACACTTCTTCCAACTAATCCCTTGATTGCCTGGTAAAGAGCTTTATTATTTTCCTGATTTCCTAACCCTAACCCTAACCCTACTGATATTACGAGTCTTCTCTTCCAGAATTCTTCTCATTAAATGAACTGCATTTTTACCCTATAATATCCCTGTATGACTGAATCGTCAGATAGCAAATCTTCTAGCTGTCAATTTACATTCAATCAAAACTAACATAATTATTGCTTTTTTTAAATTCCATTGACAATTTTTTAAGTGCCTGAGGTATTTCTTGTAGCCTTTGTTCTAGGCACTGAAAGTACAAAGGTAAGCAAAACAGACACAGTCTTTACCCAAGCAGACTGACAGCCCAGTTGGGGAGACTGACAATCAGTAGTTCAAAAAAAATTATACTGAGGAGTCTAAGGAAGAGTGCTTGGGAGGCAGAAGGAAGAGAGTGTGAGATTCTGCACACACTCTATCCTCTTGGTGTTTTTTTTGTTTGTTTGTTTTTCCGGCACACGGGCCTCTCACTGTTGTGGCCTCTCCCATTGCGGAGCACAGGCTCCGGATGCGCAGGCCCAGTGGCTATGGCTCACGGGCCCAGCCGCTCCGCGGCATGTGGGATCCTCCTGGACCGGGGCACGAACCCGTGTCCCCTGCATCGGCAGGCGCACTCCCAACCACTGCGCCACCAGGGAAGCCCCCTTTTGCTGTTTTATATTCTATTCTTTATTCTATTCTTTATCCCTTTGTCTATCCTCAAATATTATCAATATGCTGCATTTTCTCTTGTACCTTTCTTTTTCTTTTCCAACCCATGTTAATATTTTCAGACTCAGAATTTCTAATTGAAAGGACCTGGAGAAATTTTCCTCATTTGAGAGTAGCAGAGGGACCAAAAGAATCAAGTGACTTACTCCAAGTTTCCCTGACTACACAAAAGCAGAATGACTTCATAGTTCCCCCAGTCTCCTACCCCTGCCACTGTTCTTGGCCTCCTGTCTCGGTGCACTGGTGAAGTATAATCTGGCTTACCTATTTGTTTATGTGCCACTTATTATTACTGCCCTGTACAGTTAGTTATCCATCATGTGTACATTCCTCAGTTGTACCAGAAGTGTCTTGAACACAAGAACATCCTTCTTTTCTTCTCTTCAATGTACCCAGCTGCCGGAGAATCTCTTACTCCCTTCTGGGGCTTTTCTAGCTTTCAGAAAGGTTTGGATTTGCTTCCAGGTTTAGTAATTACTTGGGCAAAGGATTGACCCTTTTGAGTCCCAGTCTCCTCATCTGTAAAATAGAGATAATAAAAGAACTTACCTTATTTATTTATTTACAAATGAGATCATACATGTAAAGTTCATGGTTCAAAGCCAGACATTCTAGAAGTGTTCAATGATTAGCAGGGAATTCTGTTGATGCCTTTTAATTCCCTCCTTTGTTCATTCAATTCCTTTCACAAGGAATGCCCTCCAATTTCACATGTTATCTTGTGATTAAAACCTGACATTCTTCTACCCAATCCTCCTGGTTGCAATTAATGATAACTTTCTTACTACTCACATCACATTTTTCTTGAACTTTTATTAATTCACAGAGTTTATTCTGCTTTATCTGTGTCATCTACCTACACTAAATTGTGAGGAATTCAAGGTCAGAACATGTAAACTGTGTCTCTCAATATTACTTTAGCATCTACTTAATATTTTGCACAGAATAAGTACTAAATACATACTTCCATAATAATAACATATTATATAATTCATTCATTTAATTATCCATGAAACATTTTTAGAACATTTACATTTTTCCACTTTTTGTACTGTTGTTCAGCACAGAATTAGGAACATTAAAGGATCCTGATCAATTGTTTTCTTTAAATAAATAAATGGTAGAATTAATAATAAAGGCAAATTGTGCAGGTTCAATTTGGTAGCTAACTGTCAAGCCCAGACCTTGGTCTGAAAGGTGAAAGTGGTTCAAGATTCTGAAGGCATCTGGATTTGACTTCCCACCTCCACAGTCAGTGGAGCTGTCATGTCTGAGAACAGAGAAATCTCACCACAACTCTCTGGATTGAGACGTGAAATACTCATGGAAGATGAAGGCCTTTCACAGCTCATTCAAGTCCTTGCAAAGATCAGGGGAAGTTCCTTCATTTGAAAATATTTTCTCCCATTCTGAGAGTTGTCTTTTCATCTTGTTCATGATTTCCTTTGCTGTGCACAAGATTTTAAGTTTCATTAGGTCCCATTTATTTTTTTTTTATTTCCATTTCTCTAGGAGGTGGGTCAAAAAGGATCTTGCTGTGATTTAAGTCATAGAGTGCTCTGCCTATGTTTTCCTCTAAGAGTTTGATAGTCTCTGACCTTACCTTTAGGTATTTAATCCATTTTGAGTTTATTTTTGTGTATGGTGCTAGGGAGTGTTCTAATTTCATTCTTTTACATGTTGTTGTCCAGTTTCTCCAGCACCACTTATTGAAGAGGCTATTTTTTCTCCATTGTATATTCTTGCTTCCTTTATCAAACATAAGGTGACCATACGTGCATGGGTTTATCTCTGGGCTTTCTATCCTGTTCCATTGATCTATATTTCTTTTTTGTGCCAGTACCATACTGTCTTGATTACTGTAGCTTTGTAGTATAGTCTGAAGTCCAGGAGTCTGATTCCTCCAGCTCCATTTTTCTTTCTCAAGATTACTTTCACTATTCGGGGTCTTTTGTGTTTCCATACAAATTGTGAAATTTTTTCTTCTATTTCTGTGAAAATTGTCATTGGTAGTTTGATAGGGATTGCATTGAATCTGACAAAGGATTAATTTCCAAAATTTACAAGCAACTCTTGAAGCTAAATATCAAAAAAACAAACAACCCAATCTAAAAATGGGCAAAAGACATAAATAGACATTTTTCCATAGAAGATATACAGATTGCTAACAAACACATGAAAGAATGCTCAACATCACTAATCATTAGAGAAATTCAAATCAGAACTACAATGAGGTATCACCTCAAACCAGTTAGAATGGCCATCATCAAAAAATCTACAAACAATAAATGCTGGAGAGGGTGTGGAGGAAAGGGAACCATCTTGCACTGCTGCTAGGAATGTAAATTGATACAACCACTATGGAGAAAAGTATGGAGGTTCCTTAAAAAACTAAAAATAGAACTACCATACGATCCAGCAATCCCACTACTGGGCATATACCCTGAGAAAGCCATAATTCAAAAAGAGTCATGTACCACAATGTTCATTGCAGCACTGTTTACAATAGCCAGGACATGGAAGCAACCAAGTGTCCATCGACAGATGAATGGATAAAGAAAATGTGGCACATATATACAGTGAAATGTTATTCAGCCATAAAAAGAAACAAAATTGAACTATTTGTAGTGAGGTGGGTGGACCTGGAGTCTATCATAGAGTGAAGTAAGTCAGAAAGAGAAAAACAAATACTGTATGTTACACATATATATGGAATCTAAAAAAAAAAAAAAAGAAAAAAAATGGTTATGAAGAACCTTGTGGCAGGACAGAAAAAAAGGTGCAGATGTAGAGAATGGACTTCAGGACATGGGGAGGGGGAAGGGTAAGCTGGGATGAAGTGAGAGAGTGACATGGACTTATATATACTACTAAATGTAAAATAGATAGCTAGTGGGAAGCAGCCATATAGCACAGGGAGATCAGCTCAGTGCTTTGTGACCACCTAGAGGGGTGGGGTAGGGCGGGTGGGAGGGAGACACAAGAGGGAGGAGATATGGAGATATATGTATATCTATAGCTGATGCACTTTGTTATTAAGCAGAAACTAACACACCATTGTAAAGCAATTATACTCCAATAAAGATGTTAAAAAAAAAATCAGGGGAAGTAAGCTGGTTACTGCCCTTGTGATGATATATATGCTTCTTACCATAGAGACACGCATTGTCTGTGCTAGCCTATTCAGAACTTTTTATGAACATTAAATTGGTCTCCCTCTATAAATGCTAAATCCTCCTGCCTGGAGAGAAAAACCATAAATCACCAAAACAAACCAGGAAAATAGAAGAAAAAGAGAAAGAACTCTCCTTTTAATGTCTTAAAACGCCTTCTTGTATTTCACCTCTGTGGTCTGTTTCTGTTTTTGAGTTCATCTTTGGTTATAGACCCATGAGGTATTGGTTTTATAGTTTTTGCTAAGTCCTGTGTCAACATTTGCAGGCCCAGACATCAGCATGATTTAAGTAGAGAATTAGTCTGGTAAGCATATCATCAACTTAGACTCAAGAATAAATATCAAGGAGAGTAGCCCTATCAAAAGCAAATTGCTTTTAACTGCCTAAAGAAGTCTATACAGAAAAGACTTTTTTGTACATCTGTAAAGACTCTTTTTCTCTGTTTATCTTATTACATTTTCTGTTACATGACTTTCTCACAGCTTTTTATGATGGGCATATGTGTATATTTAAAATGTGCTAACGCATACTTAAACACCCCAATGTGTTACATTGTGATATGCATTCAAACTTCCATTAAAATAGTGACTACAAAAGGCTAACTACTAAAAAAGTCCCAAATTCAGAATTAGCCAAGTCCTGTTGAATTAAAGTTCTCTTCTGGCAGTAAACAAGAAATATTCCAGGAAAATATTAATGTTTGTAGGATCTTCCCCTGCCAGCTGAATGAGCCTTTCCCTTTGTTCCTTTGACTTACAGGAGCAGAAAATGAAGGACACATTTCAAGGCAGACAATTGACAATAGTGCCTGTGATGAGTGTTTGTCTCAGAAAGCCTTTCTAGATTATGTCTAGGCCACATTCTTCTCATGTGTATACACTGGGCTTCCTCAGAAAGCAGTGACGTCAGGATGACCTTGGCCTTCTTTTGTCTTCACATACTTGCCTCTCAGCTAAGACTTCATCCCCAGTTGCTGAGATAAGGTTTCAGCAGCATCAGGGAACAGAACGGCAAGGCTTGGAGGAAGACCCTTTGTCTGTTTTTGTTAGGAAGAGGCAGCGAAGAAATTAACTTCCTCACTTGTAGAGTGTAAATGATAATGGTGACTTACATCAGGGTGTTGTTATGAAGAATAACTAGGAAAGGATGGTACATTCAATGAGAAATGTTTATTAATTAAATGATGACAAATGTTGCTTAGAAACTAGCAATTTTTTCTTGGTTGGCAGGACAAAGGGTCATTTTCTTTCTTCTTCTCTTGGTTTTGCAATATTCATTACCAGCAAGGAAATATTTGACTCTTTCTCTTGTCAATTTATTTTTCTAGCCCCATGAAATGTGGCTCTCAATGGCAGTAGCCAACTACATAATCAAACTTATATTGTATGAAAGGAGGCCCTTCAATGCCAAAGACAAGCACGCAGAGCTCCATGGAAACCCAGAGGAGGGTAGAGCACTTGTCTCCATGATGCCTGGCAATAACGTTTGAGGCAGGGAGCCATCTGACATAGTAGTTCACAGCTAAAGTACCAACATTCTCTTAACCGCAGGGTGGGAAATGGGAAATCACAGCACACAAGATTTCATTGTAATGTAGTAGACCTGGTCTCATTTGTCAGAGGTTAAGATGCTGGTGTTATTGACAGTATTGAAACAGTGTGAGAATTTCATTTACAAAGGAAATGCAGATCTAGCCAACAGTTGAGTCTCAGAGAGCGCCTCACAGCCCAGACCCAGGCTCCCAGGGAACAGGAGTCAATGTCCCGCATGGGGTAGAGACACAATCATCGAAAGTACTTTTCTGGTCCACCATTTTTCTCTCTGCAATAGCACCTTTCTTGTTCCCTTGGCTTCACTGTCTCACTGTCTGAACCTCTGTTGATCAACTATTCTTTACTGAGGGCCTCCTAGGAGTCGGGTACTCACTGCACAAGCTCCAGCCAACAATTGCAGAGTGGTCCAGGGTCTTCTATTTCTGCAACCACTTGCTTCATTCATGTCATTCCCTCCTGTTGCTCCTCCACTGTTTCTTCTCCAATTCTTCTCATTCTTCTTAAGCTTGATTGTTTTGTTTTTCTGGATTCTGGCCACAGATTCTCAGTTTCCTAAATTTGGCTGCTACTTTTGTATTCAATGCAAACAAGGAGAATATAAATCTCTAGGGGCTCCCTAAAGAGTGGTCCCAGCCATTGGAGGCCAAAAGGGAAGGTGGAATAACCAGTTCATTGGCCACCATGAGAAACTGAGGCTGGTGAGTTTCCCTCCCAGGACACCCACCTCCTTAATTTTTCAAAGAAGTCTACTTTGGGTACCAGAGATTTTCTCCCATGGCTCCATAATAAGGGAAGCTCAGAGTTTTCAGGAACCGTACTTTGCATTTTTCAGTCTAGTTTCCTGACACATTTAAGCAATGTTCATTGGTCTGGATATTAGTAGGAGACTTGGGAATCCTGGTAGACATAGTTTCATAGGAATACAGATTATGATTCATTTCAGGCAGGACAGAAGGTTTGGGAAGGTGAGGCATGGAGGAGAAGTTATGGAAAGAAAATTTCATTCATAACTGGGACATAAAACTATTCTTTACCCTTCCCGGAAAAAGCAGTACGGCACAATGGAGAGACCATAGGCTGAAGCATTACACCTGCGTTCAGATCTGACATGGCAATTTGGTAGTGCTTTGAGCCTGAGCTTCTTTACCTTACCATTCAGAAGCTAAAATGTACCCTATGACATTGTAGCATGAAATAAAGTCACATGTACAAGGCATCTGACCTATCACAGAGACTCAGTAAGGACTCAATCCCTTTTTCCTCCTTCAGATTCTTACAAGATTAAGATTACATTTTTCAGAATATGTGGATGTCTGTATCTTTGGTTTTCTCATGATCTGCTCTGTTTATTTGACCTGAACTTTGGGTTTAAACTTTTATTATTTGACTAGGCTTTCCTCCTCTAAGCAAACACATCATTAAGAAAAACAATGCTCAGCAGTTTTAGTGTGATTATTAATAAAAATAAAATATTCACATGGGGATTAAGAGGGATTAACACGGGCCTAACACTGATCCATACTTGATTACCCATTATGCTTCCATGCCAAAGGTAAAGAGGATCTAGGGAAATCCTTCCTCTCTCTTGGAAAGTTTATTAAAATGATAAATGAGGCTTTGGTGGCAGTTATGCAACTATAAAGTATTCTCTTGTGGACAAACTCCACCCCTGCTTGTTAGGGAGCTTTCTGACCGGAGAGCTGGCATTAATGCCAGCAAATCAGGATTGGGTTGTCAAGGTTACAGAGACTCCTGGATTCTTGGACACCAAATATTCCAAAACTACCACCAGATATATCATAAATATTAGACATTCAGAAACCTGCTTTCGCATGGGTTACTTTCTTGGGATTTATCTCAAGAGAAACAGTCAATATATTAATTTTCCTAATGGAACTCAGCACTGACAAGGAGTAATGAGGAGGCTTCATAATGGCCTCATTTTCCATCTGCCCCAGACACCGCTGATGACACTCACATCGTATTCACAGGACCAGTTAAAACCAGGAAGCAGCACTCTTGACTGGACTGTCTTTTATCTTATCAGAAGCACGAAGATTTTGTTCAGAATTTAGTATTATAAACTTGGGAGTTTACAGTCTGTATCTATTATTTGAAGCCATAGAAATTGATGAGAAATGGATGAAAGCACCTAGGAGGAAAATATGGATAGACGAAAGATAAAGAAAAAAAACAAAAAAAAACAGGTACATGGATGTGTTTTGGAGAAACCCTGGGCCCCCCTGTTTTAGCATATTTAAAAAATATAACATGCTTTCTCTTTCTACATTCTTCTATAACCTACTGACAAAATTCTAAGTGCTCAAGTCAGAGGTGGATGTCTGGCATGAGGATATGTTATGCTTACGTTTATGCTTCCAACACCTGCCCTGCTTAAAGAAAGTTGAGAATTTGTGTGTACCTTTGCCAAGCTTTTATATCATTAAACAACATCTCTAAGCAGATTTTACAATCTAATAGAAGATGATAAAATTTACCTGTGGGTTTGTTGAAAGGATTTAAGACACAGTATGTGAAAATGCTAGCACATTTCCTGGCATGGTATAGCTGATTGAGACTTGTATTTTAGTTATAAAATTGTAACTTCAGAGGCTTCTTCACTTTCTTGTCCATGTAGTTGAATAAAATAGCTGTTTAGTAGAGGGTCTGGATATCTCAAATGACGGGGTGTTTTCATCTATTAACTTGTGGGAACATCTATCATACTAAGTGCTATGACAGTAATGGGAGGTGGGCAGGTACAGTAGGTGACAAGGGAGTTGAAAGGTGAACATATTGGTGAGAGCAGCTATAGGATCCCTGGAGGCTCATCAAACCCCGAATTTGTGCTATTGTTTTGTGTTCAAAAGTCTCACAAATTGACCCAAATCTACTTTTCATCTGCAGACCATGAGGTGGATTTAAATAGTGACATTGTTATCTACATAATTTCTTCTGTTTGAAATCTACTTCTATACCCACCCATGGTCCCAAATTCCTACTATATAAATATTGTCCAGGATCTGCTCAAATGTTTTCTCTCTAAGTAGCTGTCCTGATCACATATGGAAATCAACTCTCTGTACTGTAAGCTTGTCTAAATGTGTGTGAGTGTGTGTGTGTGTGTGTGTGTGTGTGCATGTGCGTGTGTGCATGTGTGTTGCATTTAAAGGGTACTTATCCTATAATGCCTAGCAGTATAATTTACCTACACAATCTCTAGTAATAGATAGCAATCCCTTAAATTTTTACCAATTTTGACTAATTTTTAGAAATATATAATGTGGGAAAAAAACAAAAAGGGAATTTGCAAACAAAAAAAACTGGTTCCAGGTTAAGGTAGTCTGTTTGGAAAGGCGATGAATCTTATAAACCAGGGTTCAAATTCCAGCTCCATTTGTAAAAATGAACTATTATATGTTATCTCTTTGAGACTAAGTTTCCTCATACATAACAGTGTAATAATATATATCTTGCTGGATGATTGCAATGATTATATATGATAATGCATATAAAGCCCCAGGGAACTAGCAGACCCAATGAAAGGTAGCTGTTATTATTCTACTTACTGAGACATGAGGCTAGAGATTAGATCTTGTCAAATGTGTGCTCTGTCTCAGAAACTTTACAGGTTAGCTCTTGAAATTATCATAGGGAGCTCAGTGAGAAACCTGCATCCCCTGCACTTACCCCTGCATGGGGTAAGTCATGGATCCAAAGTTAGCCCATGCTGTAGTTTGTCTAAGACAAGATGTGAACCTGGGTCTGGACCCCACCCCTGCCTTGGTGCAATGCAGCTCCCCTGGGAGGTTTTATCAAGTCAAGGGCAGAAGATGAGAAGGTTCCTGGACATGCCAAAACAGCCATGTACTAAATCAAGCACATTTTCATTTTCACCAGTCACAAATGCTCAGGAATGCAGGACGTGTGGTCTTATGACCAATGTAAACTAAAGGCATCTTGTGTGCTAACAAAGCCTAGAACCTATGAGAATTTTGAACTCTGAAGAAACAGCACAGTGCCTATGGGCACAGTAACATTCTTTTCTTTTTTTTTTTTAATTTTTGAATTTTTTTGAATGTATTCTTTTTATACAGCTGGTTCTTATTAGTCATCAATTTTATACACATCAGTGTATATATGTCAATCCCAATCACCCAATTCATCACATCACCATCCCCACCCCACTGTGGCTTTCCCCCCTTGGTGTCCATACATTTGTTCTCTACATCTGTGTCTCGATTTCTGCCCTGCAAACGGGTTCATCTGTACCACTTTTCTAGGTTCCACATATATGTGTTAATATACAATATTTGTTTTTCTCTTTCTGACTTACTTCACTCTGTATGACAGTCTCTAGATCCAACCATGTCTCTACAAATAACCCAATTTCGTTCCTTTTTATGGCTGAGTAATATTCCATTGTATATATGTACCACATCATCTTTATACATTTGTCCATTGATGGGCATTTAGGTTGCTTCCATGACCTGGCTATTGTAAATAGTGCTGCAATGAATATTGGGGTGCATGTGTCTTTTTGAATTATGGTATTTTCTGGGTATATGCCGAGTAGTAGGATTGATGTGTCATATGATAATTCTATTTTTAGTTTCTTAAGGAACCTCCATACAGTTCTCCATAGTGTTTGTATCAATTTACATTCCCACCAACAGTGCAAGAGGGTTCCCTTTTTTCCACACCCTCTCTAGCATTTGTTGTTTGTAGATTTTCTGATGATGCCCATTCTAACTGGAGTGAGGTGATACCTCATTTTAGTTTTGATTTCCATTTCTCTAATTAGTGATGTTGAGCAGGTTTTCATGTGCTTCTTGGCCATCTGTATGTCTTCTTTGGAGAAATGTCTATTTAGGTCTTCTGCCCACTTTTGGATTGGGTTATTTGTTTTTTTTAATATTGAGCTTCATGGGTTATTTATATATTTTGGAGATTAATCCTTTGTCAATTGATTCATTTGCAAATATTTTCTCCCATTCTGAGGGTTGTCTTTTTGTCTTGTTTATGGTTTCCTTTGCTGCGCAAAAGCTTTGAAGTTTCATTAGGTCCCATTTGTTTATTTTTGTTTTTATTTCCATTATTCAAGGAGGTGGATCAAAAAAGATCTTGCTGTGATTTATGTCAGAGTGTTCTTCCTATGTTTTCCTCTAAGAGTTTTATAGTTTCTGGTCTTACATTTAGGTCTCTAATCCATTTTGAGTTTATTTTTGTGTATGATGTTAGAGAGTGTTCTAATTTCAGTCTTTTACATGTAGCTGTCCAATTTTCCCAGCACCATCTATTGAAGAGACTGTCTTTTCTTCATTGTATATCCTTGCCTCTTTGTCATAGATTACTTGACCATAGGTGCATGGGTTTGTTTCTGGGCTTTCTATCTTGTTCCATTGATGTATGCTTCTGTTTTGTAGCCAGTACCATATTGTCTTAATTACTGTAGCTTTGTAGTATAGTCTGAAGTCAGGAAGTCTGATTCCTCCAGCTCCGTTTTTTTTCCTCAAGACTACTTTGGATATTCGGGGTCTTTTGTTTCTCCATACAAATTTTAAGATTTTTTGTTCTAGCTCCGTAAAAAATGCCATTGGTAATTTGATAGGGATTGCATTGAATCTGTAGATTGCTTTGGGTAGTATAGTCATTTTCATAATATTGATTCTTCCAATCCAAGAACAGGGTTTATCTCTCCATCTGTTGGTATCATCTTTAATTTCTTTCATCAGTGTCTTATAGTTTTCTGCATACAGGTCTTTTGTCTCCATAGGTAGGTTTATTCCTAGGTATTTTATTCTTTTTGTTGCAATGGTAAATGGGAGCATTTCCTTAATTTCTCTTTCAGATTTTTCATCATTAGTGTATAGGAATGCAAGAGATTTCTGTGCATTAATTTTGTATCCTGCAACTTTACCAAATTCATTGATTAGCTCTAGAGTTTTCTGGTGGCATCTTTAGGATTTTCTATTTAAAGTATCATTTCATCTGCAAATAGTGACAGTTTTACTTCTTTTTTTCCACTTTGTATTCCTTTTATTTCTTTTTCTTCTCTGATTGCCATGGCTAGGACTTCCAAAATTATGTTGAATAATACTGGTGAGAGTGGACATCCTTGTCTTGTTCCTGATCTTAGAGGAAATGCTTCCAGTTTCTCACCATTGAGAATGATGTTTGCTGTGGGTTTGTCATATATGGCATTATTATGTTGAGGTAGGTTCCCTCTATGCCCACTTTCTGGAGAGTTTTTATCATAAATGGGTGTTGAATTTTGTCAAAAGCTTTTTCTGCATCTATTGAGATGATCATATGGTTTTTCTTCTTCAGTTTGTTAATATTATTTATCACATTGACTGATTTATGTATATTGAAGAATGCTTGCATCCCTGGGATAAATCCCACTTGATCATGGTGTATGATCCTTTTAATGTGTTGTTGGATTCTGTTTGCTAGTATTTTGTTGAGGATTTTTGCATCTATATTCATCAGTGATATTGGTCTGTATTTTTTTTTTTTTTTTGTAGTATCTTTGTCTGGTTTGGGTGTCAGGGTGATGGTGGCCTCATAGAATGAGTTTGGACATGTTCCTTCCTCTGCAATTTTTAAGAATATTTTGAGGGCTTCCCTGATGGTGCAGTGGTTGAGAGTCCGCCTGCCGATGCAGGGGACATGGGTTCGTGCCCCGGTCCAGGAGGATCCCACGTGCCGCAGAGCGACTGGGCATGTGAGCCATGGCCGCTGGGCCCCGCGTGTCCAGAGCCTGTACTCCACAATGGGAGAGGCCACAACAGTGAGAGGCCCGCATACCGCAAAAAAAAAAAAAAAAAAGAATATTTTGAAAAAGATGGGTGTTAGCTCTTCTCTACATGTTTGATAGAATTCACCTGTGAAACCATCTGGTCCTGGGCTTTTCTTTGTTGGAAGATTTTTAATCACATTTTCAATTTCATTACTTGTGATTTGTGTGTTCATATTTTGTATTTCTTCCTGGTTCAGTCTTGGAAGGTTATACCTTTCTAAGAATTTGTGCATTTCTTCCATGTTGTCCATTTTATTGGCATAAAGTTGCTTGTAGTAGTCTCTTAGGATGTTTTGTATTTCTGTGGTGTCTGTTGTAACTTCTTTTTCATTTCTAATTTTATTGATTTGAGTCCTCTCCCTCTTTTTCTTGATGAGTCTGACTAATGGTTTATCAAGTTTGTTTATCTTCTCAAAGAACGACCTTTTAGTTTTATTGATCTTTGCTATTGTTTTCTTTGTTTCTATTTCATTTATTTCTGCTCTGATCCTTATGATTTCTTTCCTTCTGCTAAATTTGAGTTTTGTTTGTTCTTCTTTCTCTAGTTCCTTTAGGTGTAAGGTTAGATTGTTTATTTGACATTTTTCTTGTTTCTTGAGGTAGGCTTGTATAGCTATAAACTTCCCTCTTAGAATGCCTTTTTCTGCATCCCATAGGTTTTGGATCGTCATGTTTTCATTGTCGTTTGTCTCTAGGTATTTTTTGATTTCCTCTTTGATTTCTTCAGTGATCCCTTGGTTATTTAGTAATGTATTGTTTAGCTTCCACGTGTTTGTGTTTTTTTTACCTTTTTTTCCCTGTAATTCATTTCTAATCTCATAGCCTTGTGGTCAGAAAAGATGCTTGATATTATTTCACTTTTCTTAAACTTACTGAGGCTTGATTTGTGACCCAAGATGTGAACTATCCTGGAGAATGTTCCATGCACACTTGAGAAGGAAGTGTAATCTGCTGTTTTTGGGTGGAATGTCCTATAAATATCAATTAAATCTATCTGGCCTACTGTGTCATTTAAAGCTTCTGTTTCCTTATTTACTTTCATTTTGGATGATCTGTCCATTGGTGTAAGTGAGGTGTTAAAGTCCCCCACCATTATTGTGTTACTGTTGATTTCCTCTTTTATAGCTGTTAGCATTTGCCTTGTGTATTGAGGTGCTCCTCTGTTGGGTGCATATATATTTATAATTGTTATATCTTCTTGGATTGATCCCTTGATCATTATGTAATGTCCTTCCTTGTCTCTTGTAACAGTCTTTATTTTAAAGTCTATTTTATCTGATATGAGTATTGCTACTCCAGCTTTCTTTTGATTTCCATTTGCATGGAATATCTTTTTCCATCCCCTCACTTTCAGTCTGTATGTGTCCCTAGGTCTCAAGTAGGTCTCTTGTAGACAGCATATAGATGGGTCTTGTTTTTGTATCCATTCAGCAAGCCCGTATCTTTTGGTTGGAACGTTTAATCCATTTACGTTTAAGGTAATTATCAATATGTATGTTCCTATGACCATTTTATTGTTTTATTTTTGGTTTTGTAGGTCCTTTTCCTCTCTTGTGTTTCCCACTTACAGAAGTTCCTTTAGCATTTGTTGTAAAGCTGGTTTGGTAGTGCTGAATTCTCTTAGCTTTTGCTTTTCTGTAAAACTTTTGATTTCTCCATCGAATCTGAATGAGATCCTTGCCAGGTAGAGTAATCTTGGTTGTAGGTTCTTCCCTTTCATCACTTTAAGTGTATCATGCAACTCCCTTCTGGCTTGTAAATTTTTTGCTGAGAAATCAGCTGTTAACCTTATGGGAGTTCCCATGTATGTTATTTGTCATTTTTCCCTCAATGCTTTCAACAATTTTTCTTCATCTTTAATTTTTGCTAATTTGATTACTCTATGTCTTGGCATGTCTCTCCTTGGGTTTATCCTGTATGGGACTCTCTGTGCTTCCTGGACTTGGGTGGCTATTTCTTTTCTCATGTTAGGGAATTTTTCAACTGTAATATCTTCAAATATTTTCTCAGGTCCTTTCTCTCTCTCTTCTCCTTCTGGGACCCCTATAATGTGAATGTTGTTGCATTTAATGTTGTCCCAGAGATCTCTTAAGCTTTCTTCATTTCTTTTCATTCTTTTTTCTTTATTCTGTCCCGCAGCAGTGAATTCCACCATTCTGTCTTCCAGGTCACTTATCCGTTCTTCTGCCTCAATTATTCTGCTATTGATTCCTTCTAGTGTATTTTTCATTTCAGTTATTATATTGTTCACCTCTGTTTATTTTTTCTTTAATTCTTCCAGGTCTTTTTTAAACATTTCTTGCATCTTCTCAACCTTTGCCTCCATTCTTTTTCCGAGGTCCTGGATCATCTTCACTATCATTATTCTGAATTCTTTTTCTGGAAGGTTGCCTATCTCCACTTCATTTAGTTGTTTTTCTAGGGTTTTATCTTGTTCCTTCATCTGGTACATAACCCTCTGCCTTTTCATCTTGTCTTTCTTTCTGTGAATGTGGTTTTTGTTCCAGAGGCTGCAGGATTGTAGTTCTTCTTGCTTTTGCTTTCTGCCCTCTGGTGGATGAGGCTACCTAAGAGGCCTGTGCAAGTTTCCTGATGGGAGGGACTGGTGGTGGGTAGAGCTGACTGTTGCCCTGGTGGGCAGAGCTCAGTAAAACTTTAATCCACTTGACTGCTGATGCGCAGGGCTGGAGCCTACCTGGGCTCATTGGTGGGGCTATTGGTGGACTCTGGGAGAGCTCACGTCATGGATTACTTCCCAGAACTTCTGCTGCCAGTGTCTTTGTTCCCACAGTGAGCCACAGCCACCCCCGCCTCTGCAGGAGACCCTCCAACACTAGCAGGTAGATCTGGTTCAGTCTCCCCTGGGGTCACTCCTCCTTCCCCTGGGTCCCAATGCACACACTACTTTGTGTGTGCCCTCCAAGAGTGGGGTCTCTGTTTCTCTCAGTCCTGTTGAAGTCCTGCAATCAAATCCCACTAGCCTTCAAAGTCTGATTTTCTAGGAATTCCTCCTCCCGTTGCTGGACCCCCAGGTTGAGAACCTGATGTGGGGCTTAGAACCTTCAATCCAGTGGGTGGACTTCTGTGGTCTAAGTGTTCTCCAGTCTGTGAGTCATCCACCCTGAAGTTATGGGATTTGATTTTACTGTGATTGCACCCCTCTTATCTTCTCATTGTGGCTTCTCCTTTGTCTTTGGATGTGGGGTACATTTTTGGTGAGTTCCAGTGTGTTCCTGTCAATGACTGTCCAGCAGCTAGCTGTGATTCTGGTGTTCTCACAAGAGGGAGTGAGAGCACATCCTTCTACTCCGCCATCTTTGTTCTTAATCTTCCACAGTAACATTCTTAAGTCCAAAGCAAGGATACAAAATTATGGTAATTTTCATTTTTTATATTTAATAAATGAATCATTTAACACACTCACAGAATATTTACATAAAAACTAATTTAAGAAGCAGTGTTTGTTTTTATAGGTTAAATTTTGTTCCTACCAAATTTTTATGTTGGAGTCCTAAGCCCCAGAACCTCAGAATATGACTATATTTGGAGAGAGGGTCTTTGAAGAGGCAATCAGGTTAAAATGAGGTCATGAAGGTGGACCCTGATCCTATCTCATTGGTGTCCTTATGAAAAGGGGAAATCTGGAAACAAACACACAGAGAGAGGATAATGTGAGGACTCACAGGGAAGAAAACCATCTACAAACCAAGCAGAGAGGCCTCAGAAGAAACCACCCTGCTGATACCTTGATTTTTGTACTTCCAGCCTCCAGAATTGTGAGAAATACATGTCTATTGTTTATTAGATTCCCAACCTATGGTGGTTTCTTTCTTTCTTTTACTTTTCCAGCAGCTGGAATAGACTAAAAGAGGTGAGTTCAACTTTTCCATATGTATGAGGGCCTCCTGCTTCCTGCCTCACACTCTTCTGTGGAAGTTGTAAGATGAAATTGGCCTGCAGTGTGAAAAGACTGCACTCTTTGGAAGAATTTAAAGGTCACGTATGACCTTTGGACTTTTGGAACTTTGCAAAGCAAGTATTTTTGTGTTTCTGGATCTCTATTGTGGAAACCCTTTTCAAAAGAAGCAAAGTCAGTGGAAACCCCACATGTACAAGTTCTAACCTGAGCAGAAGGCTTGGCAAGCAATGTCATCTAAGAACAAAGCAGCCAGCATCATCCCTCCATAGACAAAACACATTATTTCTATGACATGCTTGGTCTCCATCTGCTCAGAGAAAAGGAGTGAATCTCCCATATGCCTCACCATTGGGCTGGTCTTGCCTAGGAGTATGGCTCTCCACACAATGCAGATTTGAATGTTAAGTAACTTTAGGCTGCTTTAATGGAAATACCATATGGGAACAAAATGGTTGAAAACAAATGAATACCTTGATTATTTTGCTCTATTTTGGTGTTAATAAAAGCAATTGCCTCTAATCACTGATCAGTTTCTAACACTTTTGGGAAATCTGTTATTCTTTTTTTTTTCTGAAGAATTTTCAAGCAATACCCATCATTCTCATTGTGGAAATTATATATTCATGAAGAGAATTAAATACCCCCAATTATGTGATATGGTCATATTTTCCACATAAACACAGGCATTTATTTCCTCTTTCAGTACCCAGAGCCAATACAATATGTAATTTGCTAGGCTATTTGGCAACTAAGAATGATTAAGACCCTGCTGTTTGCAGTTAATATGGTGCATAACTTGAGTTTGAGGCCAGAAAATGAAATAGGGCTGATACTGACCTGTTCCTTTGTTTGAGAGAGTGAAAGTTTCATGGGACATTGTGCCTAATTTGGTAGGATATTGTTACAGAAATGACAAAAAAGAAAAATATTATTTTATTTAAGATTTGTATATTATATTCTTAGTTTTTACATTTGATTGCAAAGTTACCATTCTAAGGGAAAACATTAGACTCAGTCCTGCAGAGGACTTAGTGGTGAGGCAAGCAGTGTGAGATCCCTACATCTGTCACATGGTACCTTCCATGCCATGACCACAGGCGACATCCCTCATCCTGCAGGGTGATGTTGTCAATGTTGTTCTGGAGTACAAAGAAGTCAAGGTGAGCTAGTGTCAAGATCAGGACAAACTCATTTAAGAAGCTTCTCAGGGAGAAATGGGAAAGCAGCAACTTTTATGACCTTTGCAGTTGTCCAAGTCGGGAGAGCTCAGTGTTTAACCTTTGAATATATGCCTGTGGCATGCCTCTGACATTCATCCTGGTTCTGTGTTCAGCCAATCAGTGCACTAAATCCACTGGGCTAGATTATTCTGCACCTGAGTCAGCTTAGTTCAACTTAATTTTGAGGTGCCTCAAAGCACCAAAAGGTAAACCTCTCTCTCTGAGACCATGGGCCATTGGAATGCAGGAAGTTTCTTTCTAAAGACAGTGTGGAGAGCATTATTAGAAAGTAACTAACCCTTGACATCTATTTTCTTTGGGGCCAGGGCTCCACCTCCTCTGAGGATCCACTGCAACATAGGCAGGTTGTTCCATGGGGGAGCTGTCGTATGATAGGTTCCAGCCTCAGGTGGGATTAGAAGGCAGGGGAGGAGGTGGCTCTTGACAGCCTTTACAACTCTAGAATTCTATAAATCTGTGGTATCCTAATCAAGAAACTTCTCTTTTTCCTTTTTTTTCTAACCACTTGGTTTTGTCAATAGCTTAAGCATTCCAGAATATAGCCCTGGCCTATTTTCCCTGCTTGGTTGCAAGGAATGGATCTGCTGACAATCTTGGATTAAAGGAAGGTGCTGGAAGTACCAGAATGGATTGTGGGTCAGTTTCAGAGTCCACTGAGGTTAGATGGAAACCGTTCATGGTCAGCAAGACCATTGAGCTGGCACCTCTATGAACCCAACGTATTTTCACCTCCCCATCATATCATACGTGAATGATGATAGTGACAAGGACTCAGACGGTTACTCTTCACAGATATTTCAGCGCCAGGAGAGAGTAGGATGTGCAAGAATCATCAGACAAGCCCCACGAGGAATGACTTTAAACCACCACATAAATGCACTGATATAAAGATGCTCTGCTCCTTTGGTAACATCACAAGTGTGGAAAATAAGGCTAAGAGAATTTAAGTCGCTGGAACATGTTCTGAGTGATGATAACTTTGGAAATCTTTATCCTGGAGGAGATGGGAATCTAAAACACCCAGCAGTCTCTCATACTCTGGGTTCTCTCCAGAGTCTCTGTCCATCAAAGATTATGGGTCTGTCTTTGGTATCCAGTTCTTTAGGCTGTCATGCTTGGGGAGGATTTTCCACCTATCTGACTAAAGAATCTCTTGTTTACAGGTTTCTCAGTATGACTCTTCTGTACAAAATATTTTGGACAATGCAACATTTTAAAAGACTCTCTTTAACAGAAAAAATGACTTGCATTTGTGGGTGTTTGTATTCTGAGGGAAGCCTGGAGACACGTGTTCTGGGGCTAGCACTCACCCAGCCAGCGTGAGTCTTCCTGTGGAGCTGGCCATGGTGGGCATGATCCCTAGCCTCTGGGACTGTTCTCTGCCCAAGCACAGCAGGCCTCCAGCAGGCAGGGATGTGTCCTAATTAGGTAAGGCTGGTGTCTTGGTGGGTTAAATCTACCTTTCCCTTAGGCATTGGAAACTACAAAAGGGATCTTTTCTATCTTCCCTCCAGATATATTGTGCTTTTTAAATCTGGAAAATTTACTTCCATTAAATCAATGTAAACATGACCCTGAATCAATTTCATGTCTCACTTTATTTAGCTGAGATAAACAATTAGATCAAGTTGTTGAAAAATAAAAAAAAAAAAACAGAAATCATAATATTTATGTCCTACTCTTATTAATCATTTCTCAATACAACTCCATTCTTGGTCTTCTAACCACAGATAAACCAACACCTTGAGTTATTAGAATAAAAGGCAAAGCCTCTTTGTGGTCACAGGTCCAATGTAAGTAGGCTGTGCCCAGGTTGAAGTGCACTCAATGTGCATGGCCAGGAGAAGCCTGGACTTTGGTCTTCCCAGGGTCCTGCTATTTCTGAACAGAAATGCAGTTTGGGTCTGGATGCTGTGAGGCTGAGGCTCTCCAGCAGAATGATGCCCTCTGATTTTCTCTGACCCCAGACAAAGATAAACAATGGTGGACACTAGTTTAAGTGGAAAGGAAAGATTTTAATCAGTGATATACTGTTGCAGTGAGAGAATGAATCCATCATGAACTGAACTCCACTTGCATTTGTACAGAGGTGACTGGGAGTATTAAAGAGAGAATTGGGGAATGTGGGGGAGGGGAGCAGGGGCTCAGGAGCATCAGGGATGTGAAAAGTACACAAAATACTAAGAGGGGCTTGGCCCATGTGAAACCCATCTGGCACTTACTGAAGCGGGGCTCCTGCCCTCCGACAGAAGCTGGGACTTGGGGCCTTGTCGTCAGTATAGGCTGGCGAGACACAGTCGGCTCTTCTGGCAGCCTGGAGGTTTTTCAGGCACTTTAAAGAGGCCCAGGCTCATCATGGGATGTGGCCTTGAGTTGCTAAAAACTATGTTAATGTTTGCTCAGGTTCTTATACGCCCAGTCTGAGGTTTAGTCTTGAAGATGGCTCAGAGGGGACTGGCTAGAGTTTGGTCAAAAGAGAGTCTTTGTCAAAGCTCACAGAAAAGTTTGTCTCTATTGAATCTTTTTATTATTCGTTTTTGCTCTTTTTCACTTGCTCTCTCTCTCCCTTTCTCCTTTCCCCTCTCCCTCTCCCTCTTTTGTTTTATTTTTAGGTGTTACTGCACCATTCTGCCATCTGTCATTCTCTTTGCATCCTCCCAGAGTCCTTAAATCTATTCATTAAACACTTCCCTTAATAGATTACTAATCTACCTGCTGTTCTAATTCATTTGGCTGATGCTAGAAAGAGCTTGAGTTTACAGGAAGATTCTTCTTTCACTAGGATATAATTTTTTAAATGGAAGAGAAATCTAATTGTGAAAATAATCTATAGCATTGCTTTTCAACATAGGACACAGTGAATATTTGGATCACAGCACTTTCAGGTTTAAAGGCCTTGGGGACCAACTGTTTCATTTCACAGAGGAGGAAACAGAGGGCAAGAGACAAACAAATTTCTTTTTGAGACACTCTTGGCTGCCCCTGTGTCATGGTGTATTGGAGGGAATTCCCAGTGGGTCCTAAAGACCTGTTGACATGACCATCTTTATGCTGATGTCTTGCCACTTCTGTGGGTCTCAACGTAGTGCTCTCTCTGGATTCTACAAACCTACTGTCAATTCTGCTAGAACCTTAAATCACAGCTTTGCGAATGTTTTCTCTTTCCTCCAACCATGTCTTTAAAGGTATTTTATTTTTATTTTTTGTTTTTTTTCCCCTATCCACCTAGGTCCTTCCCTCTCACACTTCCGTCCAATTCAGGATTAGGGATTTGAAAACGTAAAGCCAAAGTTAACTCCTTTCAGTCTTGGAGATTCTGCTGTGACATATTATGGCTTGAAAGGTGTCCCCATCAAAATTCACATGCTGAAGTCCTCACCCCTAATACCTTAGAATATCATTTTATTTGGAGATAGATCTTTGCAGACGTAATAAGTCAAAATAAGATCATTAGAGAGGGTCTTAATCCAATATGACTGGTGTCCTTATAAGAAGAAGAAATTTGGAGACATACACACATAGAGGGAAGATGGCATGAAAACACAAGGGAACAGGTGGTCATTCACAAGCTAAGGAGAGAGCCTGGAACAGTCTCCCTCACAGCCTAAGAAGGAACCAACCCTGCTGACACCTTGATCTCGGACTTCCAGTCTCCAGAACTGGGAGATGATAAATTTCTGTTGTTTAAGCCACTTAGTCTATGGTACTTTCTAATGGTAGCCCTACCAGACTAATACACTGATCGTCCTGGTGTGTTAAGTATATTGTGCATGAAACAGCTGGATGGCTGGAAGACCCTAGTTAACATTTAGGGTAATATTTCACCCATGTACAATGTGTTGAACCTGGAGTGGAGAATACTTAAAGCTGCCACTTTGGCCTCCATTGCCTTCCTCTTAGTCTGTAGGCTGTTTGAGGGGACTTCATGAATCTTCAGCATTTGTTAGAGCATAATTAGGGGAAAACATCCAAGAATTGCCTTTTACAAATGAGGATACTGGTGTCTACAGATGTTGGTATTTGTCAATACGATCTTTGTTTAAACGAAGTGTAGTTGGTTTGTGCTCGAAAAGATTTTGTATGTCTGCTGCTCTTTCTTTTTAAATTACTGTATTTATTGGTAGAAAATGGAATTGGCAAAGATAGCCAAAAGCATGCTGAGTATAGAAGAGAAAATGCAACTTTATAAAGATCAGCAATGGAGTAAAATAATTGATTAAGTAGAATTTCAATTTTTAGGCCTACATTTATTTTATAAAAATAAAGATACCAGGGCTTCCCTGGTGGCGCAGTGGTTGAGAGTCTGCCTGCCGATGCAGGGGACGCGGGTTCATGCCCCGGTCCGGAAAGATCCCACATGCCATGGAGCAGCTGGACCCGCAAGCCATGACCGCTGAACCTGCACACCCGGAGCCTGTGCTCCGCAATGGGAGAGGCTACAACAGTGAGAGGCCCGCGTACCACAAAAAAAAAAAAAAAAAAAGATAGAGATACCAAATAGAAAACCATGTGAAAATCAGCAAATATTCTCTCATGCCCACTTATTGCTGCTACCATAATAAGTCTCATAGTGGATGGGAAGGAGAATAAGACACTAGTTTCTTTCCCTCTGGCATTTCCTCTGGCCAGTTTTAAAATAATTGAAACATATACACCATTTATTAAGGACAAAAGTTATGCTGGGTGTGACATAGTGTTGATGACCAAACATTGCACTCATTGTCTTATCTTAATCCTAAACCTAACCTTAAGAGGGAAATATTTATTCTCAGAATACAGATGAGGAAACAGGCTCAGAGAGCAGCAGTCAATTGATGATGCTGTGAGTGAGGGAAGGGCCAGGCTGGACCTGAACTCAGGTCCTAGACCTCGCAGCTCCTCTCTCCATAGGGTCAGGCAGGGCAGCTTCAAGGTGTGTGACCTACACAGTCACACAGAGCCCCAGGGTCAAAGACCTTGTGTTGGATTTAATGTTCTTCTCTCATTATCTTGAAATTCCTAATTCCTTTTGAACAAGAGGCTTATATTTTCACTTTACATTGGGCCCTACTACTTATTTAGTCTATCTTGGGTGCAGGCAGTCACTTTTCATGTTGAAGTTAGACAAATGGTATAAATCTTTCTGTCACATGTTAGTCTCATGACATTTTTAAATGGCTCAAATCTATACATGATTATTGGAATATAATTGGATCGCTGGGAGGTTGCACAGTAAAAATTCACATATGCATTCCTTCTATAGCTACCAAATTCTTAGGCTTCTTTAAGAAAAGCAGTAATGAGGCATTTATACTTTCACCATGATGTATACACTTGAAGATTCTTAGGAATAATAAAACCTAGCACTTTAATATTCCTTTGAGGCATATCAGTGCTTTATCAACATTTAAAGTTGAGAAAAAAAATAAATCTTTTGTCAAAAGTCTGTATCAAAGAGAGCACCTTTTTATTAAAAAGCCAAATAAAGCATATTTAATGTCTCTCTACTTAGTTGCAAAGAGAAACATTGATTTTCATAGAAAGACCAGGAGGTTTAGAGGAAAAGAGAAGAATCTTTGAGTCATAAAAACCTGGATTCAAATCTGATCTCTGGGATTTACTAGACTCTCACTAAGACTCCCTAACTTCATTTTCTAACCTATAAAAGGAAAATAATCAAACTTTTTGCAGAAACTCTTTGCACATTAGATGGTATATGGCTACAAAGTACCTATGAAATTAACTGACATATTATCTATTTCAAAATTATTGTATTTTCTTTGTTTTCTCTCATGGAACCATTTCTTCAAACATTTGACAAATTGATATAACTATGAATAAGAATGTTTAATACAAAGGATTAATCATAGAACTTTTAAGAAAGAAGTGAAAGCCATGGTGATATCTGATATATATATATACCCTTAAATGGTGCACTTTAGAAAGAATAACAAATTTAGGTAAAAACTTGTGACCAGAATTTGACAAGCAAAAATAGTTTGAGACTTAGCTCAAGAGCTCTCTGCCTGTCAAAGTAAAGAATTGAGGGTTACCAAAACCACTGAAAACATATTCAGATTTGTCTGAAACTGGTCAAAATAGTGACCAGTTTGAGGCTGTGGATTGTATTTCCCAGTTTGCTTGGATGAAATACTTCACCTGGCCCTGGAAATTTGATCATTGGCTGGTGTGTCCTAAGTTCACTATCATTGTAATTTAATAGATAATTTTATAAAGCTAGAAAAAGACCAGTACCTCTTTTCATTTTACTTCAAATGACCAGGTCTGATGCAATGTTATTTCTCAGACTACCTGCCCTGCTTGGTCACTTACTTGGAAAAACAATTAATAAATAAGAAGTGGATGGAATATGATGGGATAGACCAGGAAAAATTCCTGGTAAGAACTGAGGTCCTCTGAGATCATCCTGTGATGAATCTTTCTTCCCACAGGAAGCAGAACGTGGGTCTATTACTTCTGATCCAGGTGCAGCAACAATATTTGTCTCTTCCCAGAACATGGGCTCTGTCTTCAACAGAGAAGGAGAACAGGTAATGGCTGTTAATTCCCTGTGTAAAGTTATTTTTAATTTTTTTTTAAATGTCAGTTTTTAAGAGAATGGAATGAGGAGACAAAAGAGAAAGAACATCTTATTTCTTCCCATGTTCGGGTAAGATCACTGTGCTCTCCTCTCAGGTCCCCAAGGAACCCCTAGGGAGCACCTGCATTTTCCTGACATGGTTTGACTTCTTCTGGTCAGCTTTTGGCATCTCTATCCTGTGTCCTTGGTGGGGTTGCTCTGCCCCATCCCCTCCCATGCCTGCCCACTCTTCCTTCACAATTGGGACCAGCAGCCCCATGTGAGCTGAGGATGTGTGCTGGCTGATACACTGTTGGCCTTATTCACTGAAACTTGACACAGTCCATCTAGCTGCTTCTAGATTTCTCTACATTTAGAGCTCAAAGGCTGAACCCAGCTTCCATTTTCCTTGTCAAGCTGTCTTGTATCAACACTTCTGTCAAGGATGGCCTGCACAGGGGCCAGGATGCCAGGAAAGACAACTAAGCCCAGGTCAAGGGCAAGGAGTTCTCCAAAGAACAGTGGTTGGGCTCTAACCCAGCAAAGCCACTTCTCCCAGAACAAAGAGATAGTTTGTCTCACTGATAACACAGGATTTCAACTAAGGAGACTGAAACTACACGAAATATTTTTTAAAGTCTTGTTCGCAGCCTTAAGACAATCCCCAGACCCAGTCAGCACAGAGCATCCACATACAGAGATCACATTTATTCTCATGACAACCTTACACTATTATGGGTAAGGAAACTGAAGCTCAGAGAATTTAAATAATTTCCCCCAGATTACACAAATTGTGTGTACCAGCGCTATGATTTAAACTGATTCCAAAAGCCTCTTCCTTTTTTTTTTTCCCTTTTGCTGTAAAATATAGTAGCTCTGCTACTCCCAACTGCATAGTCTTGGTTATATTTAACCTCTTTATGACTTAATTTAAGAGATGATCTCCAAGGAAATTTTCAGCTCAAGTCTAATAACATCCTTTAGGAGCCATCATGAGCTCAACCAAATGAAAATGGAAATCTCAGGTCTCAAATGCAGCAAAGGATTTTTGTTTTTCAAATACAAAGTGTGTGTTTGCAGAGGAAAGAAGCACTTCTGTAACATTTAGGTGGAAGGAGAGGGAGACAGTGGTCCCCACTCCTAGCTTTCTCACTTCTGGAAACTTAGAATGGATTGAGTTTTTTTCTTCTTTGGCTTGTTTGTTTGTTTGTTTTAACTTGACTCTCCTTTTCACTTGACTTCTTGAAAAGTCCCAGATGGAATAACAAAGCTCTCGAAACTCTGCCTAGCCACCAGGCTTGCTAAAACAACCAAGACAAAAAAAGCTGTTAAAATCCCTGTTCAGAATGGATGGCCATCTGCTTTATCCTGCTTTCTCACCTTCCAAATGGCTGTAGATAAGGCAGGATAGGGTTCCTTTCCTATCACTCAGGCTGAGGCTTAAAGGGAATCTGAGACTTCAGAAACTCAGCAGAGCTTCAGAATATAAAATGAAGACTTAACTCTTCAACGGCCAGTAACTGTGTTTTTATTTTCCTGCCTTGTTTCCAAGTGTGCTTTGCCATCGACCTTAAGTATCACAGAGAACTGTGCACACCAAGGTTTCTTTGGAGGGATGTTTGTTGTTGTTGTTGTTGTTGTTTTTATTTTTTTTGGCCCTAAAGAGGAAAAGAAAACACAATGAATCAGCTTGAAAATCAGAGAAAGAGAGAGAGCAATAGAGAGAGTGAGAGAGAGAGAGAGAGAGAGAGAGAGAGAATAACGGTTACCTGATTTAACTCATGTTTTGGAAGGTGTATTTGGTGGAGGTGTGAGTGTTGGAATGTTTCAGCTTTCAGGACTGTAAAGATTCATATTTATTGTCAGTCTGTTTATGCTGTATCATGTGTGGTAGCATAGGATATCAAAGGAAGAAGGTCTATGGGGCTGCCACCATTTTCAATGAAAAATGTGTCTTCTCCTCATGCATGGCATTCTAATGTGGCACAGATGGAAACTTGTGCTTTTCTGTTTTACTGTTTCTGTACATTACACAGGCAATAAGCACTGGCCAAATCAAGCTGTAATTTCTAAGGTTCCATATGACCTTTTTTTACCAGTATCAGCTGCAACACTTTATGGGTCCCCTAGATCCCCTAGGGAAAGCTGCCCAGGTTCCCAGGTTTTATAGACCATTTCAAGGAGACCTCACAAATACAATGGATGGAAAGAATGGTCCATAGTTTGTTTTGTTTTGTTTTTCCGGTACGCGGGCCTCTCACTGTTGTGGCCTCTCCCGTTGCGGAGCACAGGCTCCGGACGTGCAGGCTCAGAGGCCATGGCTCACAGGCACAGCTGCTCCACGGCATGTGGGATCTTCCCGGACCAGGGCACAAACCCTTGTCCCCTGCATCGGCAGGCGGACTCTCAACCACTGCACCACCAGGGAAGCCCTGGTCCATAGTTTTAATATCCATGCAATTAATGCTGTGTTTGCTTGTTATAGTTTGCACACTTCAATTATGAATTGAGCAGACTCCCTCTTTAAACTTTTATTTATTCACTTATTCTTTCTAAAAATTCATTTTCAGTTCTCCTGAGACTTTTCTTTTTTTATTGTCTAGGGTGGATCTATGTAGTGTGAGAGATGGGAGGAAAGAATTATTTTTCAATGGAGTGTTTGTTCTGCCCCAGAATTCAGAGAAGGTCCTATGGGCTCTGAACACAAGAGAACTGGGCTCCTGTGTTAAAAGTAGGGAGATTGCTTCCAGTCTTCTAGTGCAATCACTTGGAAGAAAAGAGACAGACAAAGGGACTGAATAGATGCAAATGTGACCCAGCTCCACATCTGAGAGATGAACATTGTTTGAATGTCTATCATGAGAAAGGTATTAGGAATTTTTGAAAGATCATCTAATTCAGTCACAGCAAACCACAAATTAAGTGTTATCATTTTCATGTCATGGATAAAGAAACTGGATTTTGGACCTGCTGAGGACCTTCGAGTCATACAGCTAGGACTGGTGCAGAGCTGGATGTTGACGTAAGAGGTGTCCAAAGAGGTGTCCAAATACCAAAGTCCATGATTTTTTTCTTTTTTGTTTTTTATTTAATGCTGCCCAATTTATTCTGGTTTTCTGACAATTGGGTAAGGTTCAGTATGACCATCAAAAGTCCATCTTCATGCATTTAGATGTGTCTTTGTTGGCCACACTGTTTTGTTGGTCCAGTGACCTGCGTTCTTTAATACAGGTTTCCTACCAGATTGAGGGGAATTTATTCCCTGCTACCTGGAAGCCTGGGGTGTCAAAGTCAGCACTGTGGCAAGGTGACCCCAAGGGGAGGGGAAGGAAAGGGACTTGGATACCAGGGGAGACTTCCCCTCTGTCTTCTAAGAGAGAAGTGGCTGGAGGGGAAGGATGCAGGTCGTTAGTGGTCCACAGCCCACAGACCAGCTCAGGTTCTGCAAGTGGGGACTTCCTGGCTGACCTTCAACAACCTTTCAGAATGATCCTGTACTTCCAACAAGCCCTTCCCACGCGGTCCCCAGGTAGGTTCATCTTCACTGGGATTTCAGAATGGTGTGGCCTGGACTTTGACTTCTTTGAAGAAAAGTTCCTCCACTTAGTTTTCTGGTGCTTGCAGCTCATATATAAAAAAGAGCTTGATTACTCCTTATGAAATTAATGGTTTCAAATAGGTGTGTGACTGACACAGATCTTCGGTTAGTAAGTTTTTTTCTTTTCTAAATATCATGATGAAGAAAATAATTTTTCTTTGAAGTATGGTTGATTTACAATGTTGTGTTAATTTCAGGTGTATAGCAAAGTGACTATATATATAGTTATATATATGTATATGCACACATATATATTTTTTCAGATTATTTTCCATTATAGTTTATTACAAGATATTGAATATAGTTCCTTGTGCTATATAGTAGGTCCTTGTTGTTTATCTATTTTATATATAATAGTGTGTAACTGCCAATCCCAAACTCCTAATTTAAATAATTAAAAATGAAAAGAATTTCTAAAAATATGTTTCCAAAACCCAAAATGTTGCAATGGCTTCTCTTTTCCTGGATGATAAAATTCAACCCATCATACATGCAGCCTGTCCCAGAGCTTAGAACTTCATCAGAGCTCAAATCTTGTTATTTGACAGACTCTCTCCTTGACCAAACTTCAGTCTGGCTGTTGTCAACCTTCTCAGCTCAGCCTGGACCTGGGCCCTCATCATGTCTTTGGTCTGCATAGCTCAGCCTGAGCAAAGAATCCTACTGTCTCATCCTCTCGCCCTTGATATCTGATCAGGTTCTTCATCCCCTACCTTCGGCATCTAAGTCCTTGGCCAGTGTAACAAGACTCCCTCTCCCATAATTTTCCATCTACTGACCCCTCCCTCCGCTTCTTGGCTGTGGATCCTCATCTTTCTTTGCTATATTAGGAACTGAGCTTGAATACAATAATCTTGAATAAATTCTTTTTTACCGTCTCAGCAAATGTCAGGATAATTTTTCTTTAACACGTTCCTCATCAAATGCCCTGTTTCTAACAATACCGAAATATTTTTATTTTGTGAATAAGCCACACTGTGTCTTTCCCCATTTCTATATCTTTTCACACGTGGTTGCTTCTGAAATGCTCTTTCCTTCTTTCTCAACTAGTAGAACTCTTGCTCACTATTTAAGATTCAGCTCAAATGTCACTTCCTTCTACTCTCAGAGCACTTTGAATTTACCTTTCTTACGTTCCTTATTACATTGCATTTGAGTTAGCTACTGGCTCGTCTGTCTCTCCTGTTTCTCTGTGAGCTCCTTGAATGGGGTTCCCGTTCCTTATTAACATTGGTTAAACATTTTTCCCTCCCTTCCCTGGGTATAGGACCTGCTTCTAATCGGAACTTAAGGGATGCTGATGGCATGAATGATTGCAGTGTGAATGAATGAAACATTCATTTCAAAAAGTGATCACTCTTCCCTTTTTTTTAATGCCATGAGATTTCCACTGGGCAACTCTTAATGCCTGAATTAAAAGCAACTTTTTTTTTTTCTTCCCTTAAAAAGAATAATCCATATTTAAGACTCGTCACCAATGTATACTGGCCTTTCCAAATGTTTTCACTTTTTTTCTTTTTTGTTTTTAGAATGTGTACCTCTGGGTTCTACTTTTATAAGGAATCCTGTTTTTCTGTGCATGCTAAACTTATTACCTATTTTCTCTGGACCTGAAATGGCAGTTCCACAAGACATCCTTTCTCACCTTTGTAGCTGTTTTGTTGTTTTCTTTTCCATTTCATGACAGAGTAGGTCTCCTAGAGTCAGTGAAAAGATACCTTTTTGACCCTATTTGGACTTTCCCAAAGATGTATTTCTTGGTTACTTTGTGATGAAGGTTGATGACATCATAGTCAAATGACTATTATTGCAAATCCCTTACAGTGCATGATCTACTCATGTTCTCTTCAAGTGTTATCTTGAGGGTAAATGCTAAGATACCCATTCATTTCAGGTTCTACAGGAAAAAAAAAATACAGAAAAATAACCCTCTTTGCAACCATTTCAACCTGCATTCTTTGTATCAGATACTCAGTTAACTTACTTAACGTCCTCAACAGCCCCATCATGTGTTATTGCTATTTTTTAAGTCCCTGTCTTCCAGTTGAGTTACTGAGGTGGGCGACTTGTCCTGTATCCTGTGACCAGAAAGGGCATCCAGGGCCTCCCAGTAGGATGGCATGGCTGCAGCTCAGGCCTGTCTGCAGCCTTACATGTCCTCCACTGAAGCTGATGGGCCTCTTTTGTTCCTTATGATTTTATATAACTTTAGTTCTCTTCTAAACTGTTCAACTAATAATCTATTTTTAAATAGTTTTGTATCCATTCACAAACTATAAAAACACTTTTGGTATCGTTTAGAGCTAACTTAATGAATTCATGCCATTAGTTTGGGTTTACTTTAAACATGCATTTGAGCAGCTCAGATGGAGGCTTCCACGACCTGGTTGGGAACGTGAGGGGTGCCCAAGGGTGGACGCCAGTAAGGCAGAACTGGTATCTCAGTTAGAAACATGTACAGAGTTCCAGTTTCAGATGTAAGCAGGAAACGTGGTGATGGGCTTTGGAGTCAGGGCGCCACCCGCTCACTGGTCATGCAGACTCCATCATGCTCTGGGAACTCTCAGAACTCCAGCCTCCTGCTCTCAGATCGATAGCAGCTATCCTGCAGGGTCATTCTGAAGGAATCATGGAAAGGTCCTCACATAGTACCGATAATCCATAAAGCTTTTTCCTTTAGCCATTAATTAGCTTTATGACCTTTAGGGAAGTTGCTTAACTTCCCCGTGACTGGCTTTCTTCTTGTCAAATGTCAATATTAATACCCGTTTTATCCACACCTAGAGGTTTTTATAAGGGTCAAATGAGATAATAGGTTTGAAAGCATTTGGAAAATATCCAAAGGTAAGCTTATATGATTCATGACGATGCGGTCATTTTACCGACACCAGAGAGGGAACACTGGGGAAAACAGACTCGCTGATGCTTTCCTATGGACACGGCAGTAATGGCAGTGCTGGTTCTGTATTAAAACCTCTTTTGTCTTTTGTCTTGATATTCTTCAATATAGGTGTGATAGAGAAAATTTGCAGATTTTTTTTTCTAACCTCAAATGAGTTTTGTTTTTATTTTTTTTGTCTATTATATAATATGGTCCTTTTCCTCTTGCTTTGCTGTACAGTTTTGATGATAAAGTTACACAAATTGTACTTTTTTAAACCTGTTTTATTATTTAGTGTTGAACTGGACATATGTTTATTTATGTATCTCTCACCCTCTGAGAATGTCGGCAGATACGTTATTTTGACACTGAACATGAAGAGAATCTAATTTATTTTTCAGCATGGTTTAGGCTTCAATGAAGTTATCTTTCCTTAATTTATGTGCAAATGTATACATACCTCTAAGATTTTCCCAACTTCTTATAGCATACTTACAGAATCACAAACTCATAGGGCATTTTAAAATTTGGACACTGATAGTTCTGTTCAAATGAGCTGTAGGAATTCATGGGTTAAAAAATAACATTTCCCTGAAGAATTTACCCCTAGTGGGTGTTGGTTTGTGATTGTGGCAGAAGAACAGAAAGTTGAAAGCAGTGTGTGGGAAGAAAAAGAATCAGAAATAACAAATTATGCACTCTGCCTTGAATGTAATCATATGGAAGTGAGATGCCATAGACAGGATGCATCTCCACACTCAGCAGTGTCATTTTTCATAAAACACACATAAATAAATAAATAAAATTTCTGCAAGTCAAACCTCAAGAATTTAGAAAGATTTTTTTTTCATTTGAAAATGATCCTGCCATCTCTTAAAATTTCTAAGCAACTCCGACATGTTATGTATATACTCTTTAATTCATGGTCTCTGAGTTGATCAAGCCCTACATGGCCATTTTCTCTAGGACTGGAGAGCATGTGTTGCCAGGTTGAGAGCCTATCCAAGTTCAGTGATGTGGCCTTTTCAAACTGAACTTAGACCATTTGGTATGCAAGTTCTTTTGGTCCTGGCCAAACATGACTTCCTGTTTCTGAGGAGAAGGGCTTAAAAAGTCTCATAAAAAGACTCAAAGAGCTTCTTGGATATCAAAGGGTCCTTACAAAACATTGTTTGATGAGTTAAGTGTATGGAATAAGAAACACACGGAATTCATTTCCTCTAAAATGCACGTGGGATTAAAAGTCATGGAGAAAAGGGCTTAGGAAAATACATTTGAATTTTTATCAAACTTAAAATGTGTAAAACATAACTTGAGTTGCATTAAATGTATAAATCAGGGCTGAAATTATCTATTAAAATGTGCAACTATTTATACATAAATACACTCATACAGAAGATGAATCTGTAAAATAATGTGATAGATGTTTTAAGATTCATAATAGAAATTTTACCCCCAAGTGAATTTTTGTTTCAAAATAGACAACTTGCAAGGCCCTTACACAGTGCAAGCACCCTTCCCTACTCTGCCTGTTATCCCAGCACCACCACCTGCAAAATGATATGACTTCTGTGTTTTGAAGTTGTCTTCGGGGTTTGGAAAACATTGTTTTGAATAGCTTCAGTCTTCATTTTACAGCTATATTTGGGGAAAAAACAAAAAAACATTTCATTTAGAGTCAAGTTTCCTGTATAAATTAAGTGATAAATCTGGGAATTCTAAGTTAGCCTTAAGAAAATCAGATGTGATTTCATTGTGGGTCTCTTAAACTGGTTCTGTGACAGTCACAACACAGGAGATCCAAAAGTATTTAGAGCCATGGAATCATTCTTGAAAGAGACATTCAGACTCATCAGATGATTATTTCAAAGGATGATACCCATTCACATGGGTATATTTTGTGATACCTGTTCAAAATGCACCCATTACTTTACAATGACTGTGTGTTTTGATGTGTGAGTATGTATGTTAGCATACAAAAATAAGAGGGAAAACGTTGAAACATTGACAAGGCAGGGATCCCCAAATGGTAAGATTATGAGTATTTTTTTCTTTTTTGTACTTATCAACGATCAATTTTTAAAATTGTCTTATATAAGCACCCAGTATCATGCTGATATTTAACAGCTGACTCTCAAAAAAAAAAAAATAGAAAGAAAGTAAAAGAAAAAATAAAACAAACTCTGATCTCTGATCTGTAGTGTTTGCCAATTTCCATGGTGTAAATTCTCCCATTGTGGTTTATTTTAAGTGTCCAATGTGACATCAGTGAATGCATCTTTGGAATATGTCCCTATTTGCATCACGTGAGCTTGTGTAGGTCATCTTCAGCACACCACTGGAGCACCTGCTCCTTTCATAAACAAGAGGGTATTTTGCATTCAAAGAGAATAAGAATATAAGGCTTACACATAAAGTCTGACTTTAGACTTTTAAACTTTTTTTTTAATGGAGAAAGGATTTACCTGTTTAAAATGGTTGTCTCTGTATCATGATGTTAGAATAAGTGACAATGTATGACACTTTTCATCTTAGAATTAGTCTTATAATTAGGATGTCCATATACTTTATTGTCTAAACTCTGACAACTTTGAGTGAAAAGGGAGATTATTATTGGTTTTGCAAGGAGACAGGTATAACTGGAACTCTCCCTGGAAAACCAGAAAGTATGTTCAGCCAACTTATCCTTGGTATTTTGAGAAACCCTAACCATGATGTAGAACCCTTGGGTAGGTATTGAGGGAGGTGTCATGAATTGAATATTTATCTTGTTTTTCCTGGTCTGTTCACTGGACATTAAGTACCTCATACATGATAAACACTGTGATAGGTAATGGAGATAAAGAGCCTCAATCAGTATAATGCTGCATAGTTTGGAAAGTACAATAATAGATATTTTGTAAGATGCAGAAGATTGTCGGGAATCCTGAGACATCAGAATAGAGGCAAAGGCATGGTTTCACATTCTCATGGTGTGTTTATTTATAGAATTTTTTTTTTCAAAGAACTTCTTCATTCTTTTTTTAAGATTTACTTATTATTTATGCATTTATTTAATTTCTTTTTGGCTGCGTCGGGTTTTAGTTGTGGCATGCAGGATCATTTGTTGTGTCTCACGGGCTTCTCTCTAGTTGTGACTTGTGGGTTTTCTCTTCTCTAGTGTGGCTCGCAGGCTCCAGAGTGCCTGGGCTCTGTAGTTTGCTGCTCTAGTTGAGGGGCTCTAGTTGAGGCTTGCAAGCTCATGGGCTCTAGTTGAGGCTTGCAAGCTCAATAGTTGTGGTGCGTGGGCTTATTTGCCCTGTGGCGTGTGGGAAATTAGTTCCCCAACTAGGGATCGAACCCGCATCCCCTGCATTGTAAGGTGGATTCTTTACCACTGGACCACCAGGGAAGTCCCTCTCATTGTGTATTTAGACAAAGAAGGGCTAGTGTCCCCAACTATTTCCACTTTTCCTTGAGACAGGTGATTAATTTCCCATTATTTAATAATAAGAAAGAAAACACCCTGGATTCCAAGCCTGAAACTTCATTTCCATTTATGTTTTGAGTCTGGAAATACAGCACCATTTCCATTAAGTCTATAGAAAATCTACATAAATCCTATGCATCATTCCAGGATGGAATCAATTCATTATTTAAGTATTGCCTCAATTCTCACAACACACCTGAAACTTTTATGGATTCATGTTGATCAAAATAATCTCTATCTCTAATGGATTTTATAGCATTTATTGTTGGTACTAACCTATAGCTGTATCTCTGTTGTAGGTATACTATCCTATATAGACACACCCAGGAGATACTGTGGGTCTGGTTCCAGACCACCACAATAAAACAATTATCACAAAAAAGTGAGTCGCGCAGATTTTTTGGTTTTTAAGTACATATAAGAGTTATGTTTACACTACACTGTAGTCTATTGAGTGTGCAAGAGCATTATGTCTAAACAGTGTATAAACCTTAATTAAAAATACTTCATTGCTAAAAAATGCTAACTATCATCTGAATCTTAAGTGAGTTGTAATTGTTTTGCAATAGTAACATCAAAGATCACTGATCACAGATCACATAACAAATACAATAATAATAATAAAGTTTGAAGTATTATGAGAATTACCAAAATGTGACACCAAGACACGAAGTGAACAAATGCTGTTGGAAAAATGATGCTGATAGACTTGCTCAACACAGGACACAAGGTTGCCTCAGACTTTCAATCTGTAGAGCACACAATAAAGCAGAACACAATAAAACAACATATGCCTGTAGTAGAGTATTTGTAGATGGTACTTAGCATATATTCTCTTTCATTTGGTTAATTCCCTCATATGTTTTAATTTCTCAACTAAACTGAAAATTGAAAGTTCTGTACAAACAAGATTCTTAGTCTAATATCTGCCTTTCTTTACAAACTGCCTGGGATCATGTTTTGCTCATAGTAATAGCTAAATAAATCTTCATTTATTAATGGATTGAAAGTCACTTTAGAATATCTGTATTAAGCACAGTATAAGCTAGTGAATACCTGTTAACACTCAGAATGTCTTAATATGAGCAGTAAGTTTAATAAATTCAAATCGAACTTTATAAGACCAAGTGATGACTCTGATAAATCCGAAGGACATGAGAAATGTAACCTAGCTCCACGTGAACAAAGCCTTGGCATCTGCCTCCTAATACAAGCTCATTAATAAGCTTGAAAATATAATCACAGTCATGGGGCTGTGCTCTGACATAGGCGATGTTTGCATTGTACCTTTTCACATAATATATCATATGAATATCATGCAGCAACATAAGTTCAGGATAAGAAGTTCAGAGTTCCAGAACAAGTTCCTGTCTGTCACAAGCTGGCCAGGTGATCCCAGGACAAGAAACCTGAGGCTTCACCTCCTCTTCAGCCCAGAAGGATCTGCTCCTGATCCGTGGTTCCAGGCTGACTTTTGGTTACTCTGTCTGGCTCAGTTTCCCTGGTAACCTGGCAACAGTAAGATTGTTACTTTTGTTACTAAGCAACCCTCCTTAGGATAACATGGCTGCTGACTGCACCTTGTGTCTGGACTAGAAGGAACAACCAATAATCTGTAAATACCTGATGGACACTAGGCTTTGGGCTTTCTTGGCTATGGTGGCTCTTATGACTGGTCTGTTTCTATGCCTGTGAAATTGTGAATTGAAAAATTACTGACTACTTTTAGGGCCTCTGGTTTTACTCCAGGAGCTTTTAGTCCAGGGCAGCTCCTGCATCTGCCCTTTGTGGGTCTCCTCTTCATGCACCTGTACTGATTATGGTACCTGTGTGTCTGCCAAGCCCCTGCTGTGAGCGAGGAATGCCCCTGCTGCCCATGGCCAACTTCCACTCCCTCTTCTATTCTTCTGAGAAAACTGGAGCTACATGTGGCTCTGGGTCATCTTGTGGGTGGGAGTGTTTACATCCGGGGGCAAAGGCTTAGTGCACAGTGGAATATGGAGTTACTACATTTTTTTTTTTTTGCAATGACTTTTTATTTTTTTCCTTTTTTTGCGGTACGCAGGCCTCTCACTGCTGTGGCCTCTCCCGTTGTGGAGCACAGGCTCCGGACGCGCAAGCTCAGCGACCATGGCTCACTGACCCAGCCGCTCCGCGGTACGTGGGATCATCCCAGACCGGGACACTAATCTGTGTCCCCTGCATCAGTAGGCGGACCCTCAAGCACTGCGCCACCAGGGAAGACCTGCAATGACTTTTTGAATGCATTTTTGAATCAATATTTTTTGTGAATTGAAATATGTCACATATTTGTTCATTTACGTTTTCAAATGCTTATATAAGCTCAAAATAAAGTACATAAAAATGCTAAGGAATTTAGTACACTGTGTTATAATTGTCTGCTTACTTAGCATCATGTTATTATTACAAGGTGATTATATAAAAAGTTTTGACTCTGAAATAAATTTTCTTGCTCTCAGTATTTCTTCTAGATGTAGCATTCCTTGACTTTTGATTATGTATTCTATAATATTATGACTAATATTAAATGTGTTGTCACTAACATTTTTACCAACTGAAAAATCAACAGATTCTTAGGATTCCATGCAAAAACATTTTCCTCAAATCTTGGCTTATGAAAACTAAGATAACTAAAGGTGGCTTTAATTGCCTTGAGAAGAAGTAATATCTTCTAAATTAAAGCAAAGTTTAAAAACTTGTATGCATTTATTCATATTAACTATCCATATGTTACTGATGTGTTTAGATAGCACACACATTTGTAATACGAGTGTGAGTATCTTCAAACTCTAGGATATAACAGAGTTTTAAAAACTAAAAGCATCTACTCCTTTCTTATTTCTCAAGACCACTTTGGTAGAGAGGAAGAGGTTCCCTCTGGTTGATCTCCGGCCCATGGCAGCAGATCAAGATGTTCAGAAGGTAACTGGATCTCAAAATACATAGAATTCTGTTCATGAAAATCCTGTAATTGCAGCCAGAAACATGCTGGAAGGAAGTGCGGACGGGAATGGGTCACAGATCCATAGCTGTCTCTTACCAGAACAGATGCTATAACAATATTGCCATAAATAGCACAAACAATTCAAATTTCACCATATATGGTAGCACTCAATTAGACAGAAATTTGGATAATGGTAAAAGAACTTGCAAGGAATGGGAAGGCCAATGTTCTTGAGTAACTGAGAGTTCACTGAGAAGTTCAAGGCTGGCTCCAGGCATCTAACTAACAAAAACTTGGAATCTGCAGAAATTTTTGCCCTCAGAAATGTCAACATATTTTCCTTTCCATAGATGGTACATTACTTTTAAAATATTGCACCATCTAGCCAAGATACAGGAAGAGATACTCCCCTGTTTCCAATTCCAACCTCCATCAAAATTATTTAGAATATATGTTACATTTAAAAATCTTACAAAGTGTCAAGACACAGAAAATGAGGGACCAGGGAAGAAAGGAGGTATCAGAAGAAAAGGAGGTTGGGGTTTTGATGGCTTGAGGTCCCCCACACAAATGCTTTCTTCTGCCAAGGCCCATCTTTTTTTCAGTTTTCCTTTCCACAGAATTTCCCAAGGAGGCAGCTACAAAGAGACTTGGGATTTTTGAGCATCTTGAATAGATCAGAGGAAGTTCAGATGAATTGAGGGGAAAAAGTGGCCCGAATCATTTGAAGGTCAGAGCCATCAGGAAAGCAGTGTCAGACGTTCATGAAACAGCAGCTGTTACTAAAAGTGAAGGAGAGGGTAAGAAAGGGAAGAGATACAGAACAAGGAAGTAGAGTAGCAAGAAAAGAAGTATGGAAAGCAAGGATAAGAAGGTGGAGAGGAAAGTGGGGTCAGAAAAGCTCATAGAACCAATGCAGGAAACAGAGAAGAACTGAGGATGAGAGATAGGAAAGGAGGAAGGAACCAAGGAATGGGAAGCGACAAGAAAGAAGGGAGGGAAGTGATCCAGAGATGCTGCCTATCTTGAACTATTAAAAACAAGGCAGATACCAAATCCCGATTGGTGCAGGGTATTTCTCTGGATGCAAATGTATCAGATTATATGAAAGACTCAGCAATAGCTATCTTTTTGTTGACAAAATCATGAATCAGTGATCTATAATGACATTTTGTTGAAAAAGAAAATCTAGTCACTGATTCATTAGTGCTTTTAGAAATTGGAATTCTGCTTAATTTATTCAGTACCGTCCACTTTCCTTAGCAGGAATACAACCTCAGTAAAACCAACACAGGAGAACAACTCTACTCATAATCCTCTTATACCTAACTTCTTTGTCACAGTGAAATTGAACATATGACCATGGGCTGTACATTTGCTAAGTTTTCTTCTCTGTGTTGCATATCAGCGTGTTTTCAATCATTAGTTCTGATAGATATAAGATCATTGACATCTTTTAGAATGAAGTACCAAAGGCGTTTTGTCCCAAATTCAATAATCTCAGCCTTTGATTGTCTGGATTTTTTCCTCCTGAAGATAAGATAGAAAAGTACATAAAAGGAAAACAGGACCAAAATCCATAAGATGAACCCCGGGTATGGGACCCTTAAGACCACATTCCCATCACTTTCTTGCTCCTCTGACTTGGATTCAGGGCACAGCTGGAACGGGGCACCAGAGACATGGAGCTGTCTTCTGGACAAGCACATATCACAGGGCAGGAGGTGAGGGAAGCTTGTGTATTTCAATGCTGTGGAGGGAGTTCACTGAACAGCTTCACAAAATGGCTCTTTAAAATTGTCTGTTTTGTGGAGTATTATCACGATTCAGTGCATGAAAAGGCCTCACCATCCTAAGCACACACATTAGTGTGGAGATCATTAGGAGTTCAGACCCCTCTTTAGTCGATCACTGCAACCTTCATCCAAGCCATTTTCTAAAGCAATTGAAAATTGCCATTGAAGAATGCTCAGCAATGTTTGCCATGAGACGTTTCAGTATGCAGATCAGCACTGGAGACTTGAAAATACACATCATGTCAAAGCCTCACTGTGTCAAGGATCCATTTCTTTAAAAGAGTTCTTGCATATGAATTTAGAATTCAATAGACTTCAGCTTCAAGGAAGTAGTCAAGGGGGCAATTGTTAAATAGTGTAAATTTTTCAAAACTAACTGTTTATGTGACAAAAATAGTGCTATAGTCAATTGTTTAAATACAAATTTCTTAAAAATTGAGGAAGTGCACAGGTTAATAGTATTTTCTGTATCTGGGAAAGAAATTAGGATATCAGCAATTGAAAAGACTCTAACTGAGGAATAATCACTCCCCAAATCTCAGTTCTCAGAGGAGTGTGCAGGTTTTTCGTGATGGTTGACCAGATGGCCCGTCAGGGGACCAGAACTCTGCTGAGATGTATGGGGCTCTCCAACCCCTTGGTCCTACCATCAATCCATGTCTGCTCCCTGCCAAATGGAACAGGGGCTGCCATGCCAACCATGCATGACTCCCTTCTCTTCTTTTCCCTCCTTCCATCTGGCCTGGGAAGTGCCCTGACACATGGGTTACCTTCTAGTCCTCCCTATAAATTATGCCACCAGCTGGCAGAGTTTCTGAGCTGGCAGGAAGTGGGCAACACCATGGACCTTGGCCAGCCATTGTCACTCAACTGAACGTCTTTTCTTCCCTTTCGTCTTTTCCTCTCCTGTCTGCTTATTCCTGTCCTGCTCATTCCTAACAGAATGAAGCTGAAGAAAGAAATAAACTAAAGCAACGCTGACAGTAACAGTAAAGTCTCCAGAACTTTCCATCTTTTAAAGACATCTCTGATGCTTTCTGAAGTTTGGTCAAATTCTATGGGGCTTGATCTCCCCACCAAATGCATTCTATGAAGGTGAAGATTATGCTGGTGAATTTCTATGGTGACTTATTCACTGTACTCACAACACACTATGCATGTGGTAACACTCTTTTCCCCAAACTTGCCCCATAGAATCCACCACCATGACCACCATTTTTTTCTTATTTAACCAAACAACTGCATCTCCTTGCAACCCTTCAGGCTGTGGAGATGGCTCCCTCTTGGGAGTTTACAAAGTTTACTCTGATAAGGCTTGCTTGCCAATGTTGTGGTAATTTTTCTGCCATCTTTATCTTGTTTTTATGATTGAATTCTCAACCCCTAGTGAACGTCCTCTGGGCATAATGTGAAGAGGCATGGTTTCTGCCATTTCTCCAAGCAGAATTAAAAATAGCATGGTCAGAGCACTTAAGAACTGAAGTGACTTTCCAGAAACTCAGTTCCTTGTAGGCAGGGAGTATGCACGATGGTTAGTGTCAGAAAAGCTCAACAGCTCAGCTTTTTCATTTACCAGTTGTATGATCTTGGGCAAATTATATGATTGCATAAATATTAGTTTATTTGTAAAATGGGGAAAATAGAGTATTTAATAAAGCTTTGATAATTTAAAAAACATTCATCTGTAATCTGTGTTTAGAAGAATGTCTGGAACAGAGAAAATTCTCAATATTTGTTAGATATTCTTTTTATTTTAATTTTATTATTGTATTATTATCATGTCTATGATCTCCTGAGCTCTAACATGTCTTTGTATTTCTTGTAGTTCCTTAAAATATGTTTGTTGTTTCTTAGTTTCTTTGATTAATGAGTTATTCTTTGTTTAAAGTTTGAGAACACACATATATGTACATATTTAAGCTATACAAAGAATATACACTAAACATCAAGTCTTCTACCCAACCCTCCAAACCTCCTTCTTCTGAGGCAATCACTATTAGCAATTATTTATATGTCTTTCAAAGTATGTGTGCTTGTTTTTCATATATATATATATATATATATATATATATATATATATATATAAATCTGCTGAAACTATCTTTATGCTCCTCCCAAGCCCATACTATTGCATATATATATATATATATATATATATATATATATATATATATAAATCTGCTGAAACTATCTTTATGCTCCTCCCAAGCCCATACTATTGTCTTCCCATCAGAGGTAAAATCCCTCTCATGAATTTTATAGTTATTTACCTTGTTTCCCTTTTTAATAATTTTACCATGCTTAACTCCATACACAATTTTTTTGTTATGTTTATTTAAGCTTTATAAAGAGGCTACTAATCAGCTTTTAAATTTATTTTTAATGAGTAGAAGCATGTTATACATATTTTTCAAGCTTTTTTTCTCTTAACTATAGTCACTGCTTTTTTAAAGTATTTGAGTCAATTGTGTGAATCAGAAAATTTTCATAATTGTGAATTGATGAAGATAGAAATAAGACTAGTTTTTAAAAACAATTATGCCTAGAAATAGTATCATTTTAGTGATTCTTCTATAACTTTTTTTCCCCTCTTTTCAGGTCTCTGACATTTTTTGGAAACCAAATGGTTAAATGCTGATACTTCTAAATTATAAAGGCGGTGCAAAGGGATGAGAACCGGAATTATAGCTCATTTTCTTGTCCACAGAATGGGCCACAGCGATGCTGGAGTTGAGGGTTCCATCACATATATGAGAGCTCCAAATATATTTATTATCTGGGGTAATAGCTTAATAATGACTCACAAAGATAGGAATGCTGTTGGGTGACCCTAAAATGAAATGAACTGCTGCATTTCTAATCATTTTAGTTAGTCCTTCAGGTTTTTATTAAAATAGGCATAATGTTGATGATGTATATATTAGCTGTAAAAAACTTAGCTTATGATACTTTCCACGCACAAAAAGAAATTCGACTAAGAGCACTATAGATTCGTGAGCACAGACTCCAAACGTGTGGTGCTTACAACAATTCTGTATTGAAACAAATTATTTTCCATGTAAAGGTGTTAATTATGAGTCCGCTTACAGTCATCTGAATTCCTCAGTGGAAGGGAGTGTGAGCAAACAAAGGACTCAATGTCAGCACCTAGGGTCCCTTTAGGAAATGTGGACATTTCTGAGTGCCTTTGCAGCTGGGGAAAGCTGGAGGCATGGAGGAATCAACCCCAGAAAAATTATTTTTTTGAAGTTTGCCTGTATTCACTTTATCTAATCGCTTTATACTCAGTATTTAACTTGCTTTACATTTTCCTGGAAAGAGAAACATATCTCACTTAAGAACATTTAGATAAATACAACAAAAACAACGAGAGATGAGACTTGTTTACATTGATATATGAGCCAGTCTAAGAGATCTCCCAGTCTCAGTTTGCTGACTGGTTTGATTGCTTTATTTTAATCATTCTTTAGCTCCTCATTTGCTCCTTCCCTCTTTCCTCCCCGCCTTTCCTTTTTTTATTCCACACTTGGTGACAAACTGCTACATGCCAGCCTTAATAGTTGCCAGTATTAGGCTCTGGGACAACAAATAGGTCACAGTCACTTGAATTCAAATGAACAAAGAAACAACTAATTTTTGGTCATTTTGGATGTGTGTATTTACACCAGAAGGGTGAGTTTGGTGAAAAAAGGGTGAAGTCAAAGACATGCATCAAATAACTTAAAGTATCTTAATATAACTAGAACCTCATCTACTCATGTGTGTGAGTCTCCTGTTGGTTCTATTTATAAAATGTCTTAAGAAATATTAGGAGGCAAATTAAAAGGAGAGAAATTCCTCTAATGATAGACAAAATAACTCCATACTCTGTATATAAACTATAAAAAGGGATAGAGGAAATATAAGCATTAGTTTACTAGTGAATAGAGAGACTATCAGAGTGTCTCTAGTATATAAAACATGACTTAAATTTTTTTTTAATTTCTCTCCTCTTTCTCCCCTCTGCCATCTGGCTACATCCGTGGTATTAACCGACTCGATGGGATCACACAAGCCAGGGTAAGCCGTTTGATTGTGAGGTTGCTGGTAGTGCAAATATGCTCCTTCTTTCAGGGTCACTGGGTAGAGACAAGAATAACAAAAATCATTTAAGAGGTAGAGCAAAGTGCAATGCACAAAGTAGGTAAGCAATTACAACAGAAACACAGCCTGTGCTTGATATGCTGGTCCTTTTATTGGGCTAGCTAATCCTGAAAAGACTATGCTAAATGAAAGAAGTCAATCCCTAAGAGTCTATGTTGTATTATTCTACATATATGGAATGTCCCAGGAAAACCTATAGACACATAGAAATTATGTTAATGGATGCCTGCAGCTGGGGGGTGGGGAGCAGGAAAGAAGAACCAGTCATGAGTAGGGGCTTTCTTTCTGAGTGATGAAAATATTCTAAAATTATACTGTGGAGATAGTTGCACAACTCTGTGAATATACTAACAGCCGCTGAACTGTATATGGTAAATTGATGAGTTTCATAGGATGTGAAATATATCACAGTAAAGCTTTAAAAAATGAGTTCCCCTAGGGTCAGGATCTTCCCCAGCACCTAATGGCAGCACAGTTTCCCGACTGGAGTAACAGATGAGCCGCCCTACAGGAGAAGCTGGCTCGAGGGGCCTCCTCATGCCCGCACCTCTTCCATCTGCACTTAAACCTGCCCTTGCTTGGGGGCATCCTAAGCAGGAGGTGGCCACAATTCTACTTAACCCGTCAAAAGGACCTAAGGGAAGACGAAGTAGAAGAGGCAGTTGTCCATTCAAGGAAAAAGAGAGAGAAGGAAGAGAGAATTTCTGGTTGTCTGATTCAGTATCTGCGTTCCTTCAACAGGCGGATCCTTCCCCTCCCCCAGCTGGCTTTCTTGTTCGCTTGGAGCCCATTTTCCCTTTGATCTGTATCAGTATCTCTTCCTCCTTGGGATAGATTGACTTAACACAGAACAAGAGTCTTCAGTTCCTTAGAGGAGAGAGTACCTGACCTTGATTCACAGGGCCCTCCATTCAGCATTTTGGGGTCTTTACTGTTCAGGTGCAGAAGCTGAGTTAATGGTTCTCTTCAGTTCACAGTTTACCTTTGTCACTGATTTGTGCAAAGGTCCTTTTTAAAAAAAACTCATTTTGCATCTTCTCGTATACTCATGATCTATTCTCGACCCTCCCGTTTTTGCAACCACTTAAACGTGGTTCTTGGGTGTCATTTGTTTGTAGGTGCTCTTTCAGAATGAGTGAATGGACTTTGAATTAATATATATAGAATTTGTTATGAATGCATTGTTTGAACTCTTTTTAGTGCTTATTTTTTATGGTGCCTATCTAGCACCATAAAATCAGGTTTGGATGTCACCTACTAAGTGACTTGAATATTTATTTAAAGTGGCTATATAAAATAAAATTATGTCAAATGAATCATGTTACTCTAACATCCTTAAAGGAGACTGTTATGTTCTTTGTAAGGATTTTTTAATGTTGAGAGAAAGTAAGAATAACAGAAAAAAAGAAAGGAAAGGAGGAGATGAGAAAGGAAACGCCCAGGCCCTTCCACACGTTTCCTTCTTAATCACGGTCCTTCATGAGCCTTGCCTCCATTTTGCATCTCATATACCATGGCCATCCTTGTTTTGTGATTACCCTTCCTTCTGACCTAAGCATTCAGGCATGTGGTTGCATCATAGCAAACGTCTCCCATCTTAGCCTATCTGTATTGATACAGTCAACACACAGTGTTCAAGGAAACAGATGGGTCCTGCCTCAGCCAAGTGTTTGTGATGGCTCATTGTCCCCGATGCTCACACAAGTTAGGCTTTGTACTTGACACTGCCTCCTACAGATTTTGTACCCAGGCACATTTTGTGTAAATGTCCAGTCACTTGGAGGAGCCCTGGTGGAGCTGACAGGCATTGTTTACTCTTGGATATTTAAAATGAAAACGACAGTATCTATGGTTCAGTCCAGGTCAGAGGCTTTGCCAAAAGGTACCATTACAGGGGCCTGTCCAGGTCATGTGACTTGTAAACTGAAGGGTGTGTTCGAGTTTGAATTCATGAACTAAATGATCTCAGTCTTGCTTAAGGAGCCAGCTGGAGTAAGCGCTATAGAAGCCAGAACTGCAGCTTCAGAGGCAGATGCAACATGGGTTTTTTGTTGGCACGACGTCTCTATACGCTCACCTTATTTCAAGGTGAAGGTCATGTTTCACATTGCTGGTTAACCCTACCTCGATTCAGGAGCTCACATTGATCCTCCTTTCACAGTGATGTTTCCCGTTATGTACTCTATTTCTGTAGGTCTCGTTTTGATGCTTGCCATGCGGTATTCAGGAGGAGATACCAACTTTGCAATATATGGTGGTTTGATATTTACAAACTTCTGGCTTATGGCTGGTTCCCTGAAAATGACTTTAAAATAAGAGATTTATGGGACTTCCCTGGTGGTCCAGTGGTTAAGAATCCATGCTTCTTCTGAAAGGAGTGTTGGTTCGATCCCTGGTCAGGGAACTAAGATCCTGCATATGCCACGTGGTGTGGACACAAAGGAAAAAAAAAAAAAAAGAGAAGAGATTTATGTGCAAGAGATTTTGGGGGTGTACACTCAGAAAATCATCGGTAAGGGAGTTAGGGAAGCACTTGAACAGAAGGACAGTTGAGCTATGGTGTCACTGCAACAGAGACACAGTTAATAAGGGAAGGGGCTCTGGAAGTGGGATAGCCCAGACAGTTGTCCCCAGGCTAAGCAAGGGACCAGACATTTGTACCCCAGGAACCAGTCACTGGACACGCCTAAGCCCAGTTATAACCTGGGGGAGACAATGCCTTTTGGGCAAGGAGCAAGGGCAATTCCTGAATAGATGTTTACCAGTTAGCAATCGGCCTCCAGTGCCTTCATCTTGGGATCTGGATGGCATTTTGCAACATCCCATGCATTATATTACCTTATCAAAGCAATTAAATGAGGTAAATATTATTAATCCCATGTTATAAAGGAGAGATCTGATACTTAACGGAACTCACAGGTAGTTATTATTTCACACTTGGGTCACAGAGCTGTACAGTGACAGGGGCAGGTCTTGAAACCAGGTTTTGGATGAAAAACCCAGTGTAGGAGTTTCTGGGTTGGTGAACACATCTGTGAGCTGGGAGAGTGGTTCAGCCCAGTTCCATGGGGACAGATGTTCCTGCACTCAGGCCCTTTGCAGACCTCGCCTTATGTACCCATTCACATAGTGGTTCATCTGTATCCTTTATAATACCCTTAACGATAAACTAGTAAGCATAAAAAAACAGTGCAATTTAGGTAGTTTTATAGACAACACAGAAAGAAAGGAAAGGAGAAAGGCAAGGAAGTTGCTTAGGAAAATGGAAGTGATTTGAAACTTGTCTTAGAATGGTATAACATCTAAAATAAATATTAGTCTGACAATGAAGGAAGTATTAAAGAAATTTGCTTGTATATTACAAGAAGGTCAAATTGGATGTGCCCCCTTCATCTCCCTAATTCAATTCTGAAGATTCCATGGGAAGAAAGACTGTTGATCAATTACAATACAACAAACTAAATAGAATTATAAAAGCCCCTGATTCAGTGTGTGTTGGGGGCTGAATTGGCTGAAGGTCACAGTGTGGAGATGGGCGAGAGAACATTTTTCTCTTCCCATGTTACCTTGGGAGATCACTGGCTGCTTTTTCACTCTTTCAAGACAAAAAAAAAAAAGAGAGAGAAAATTTAGTTAACATCCTGCCAGCCTCTGAGCATTTGCTCCTCAATACCAACAGCCTCAAGCCATCAAGTGAGTCTTGATTACAAGTGAAAAGACTGAACAGAGCAGGGCACGTGTGAGGAGAAGGTGACGGTTCCAGAGACTCTGTGCATTAGGCATTGACCTTCACTTATTGTGGCCCAGGCCAGGAAGGACAAGGGGAGGACCCCAGCAGCATCCCTCCCTCCCAGTCACACACATCTGAAAATATCAGGTGACTATAAACTCATAAGGATAAATAATGAGATAACTAACTGAACATATTATTTCAGATATAGCATAATTTTGAAAGCAGAGAGATCAGGAATTTACAGTAAACTTTCTTAGGGAGAATATCTTATATTTGAAGCAATTATTTTAACTACTATATAAAATCTAGTAGTTAAAATAAAGATATTCATAGCTAGGTATATTAAAAAGCTATATGTCTGAAGAACAAATTGATGGCTGGACAGACTACATAAAACAGTTCTCAAGGGCACAGAGAAAGAAAGAGTTAATATAACAAAAATAAATAAAAATACAAAAATGAAAAGTTAAATTAGATGCAGGAGGTGACGTTACTTTTGAGAACAGAATTGAGAGAGACTAGAAAGGCCAAAAAACTATCTAAGTGATGCTCTAGAAAGATCACAAAAATAATCTATTGGTTTCTTAATAGATTTAAATGAACATGTAAACTAAATAACCTCTTCAAAGTAATTACCTATGAGAAATAAAACTATGCCCACACTCCACACGGCAATTTGCACATGAATGTTAATATCAGACTTATTCACAATAATCAAAAACTGGAAACAATCCATCAGTGTGTAAACTGATAAACAAAATGTGATACATTCATGCACTGGAACACTACACAGCAATGAAAATGAAGAAATCAGCAATACACATAACAACATGGATGTATCCCAAAATCATTTTGCTAAATGAAAGATGCCAAATGTAAAAAGTGAAACACTATACACTTCATTGCAATGAAATTCTACAAAAGATAAAAACAATCCCATAGTGAAAGAAAGCAAGTAAGTGGCTGCCTGGAATTGGAGAGGAAGGGAGTTTGACTGCAAAGGTACATGAAGGACTTTTTGGGAGGATGAAATGTGTCTTAGCTGTTGTTGTGGTTGCAAGTATATACAGATTTTTCAACACTCACTGAACTATTGACTTACAAAGAATTCATCTTGTGACATGTAATCATACCTTAATAAAATTTATGGATGTGTATGTAAGCGTACATATATATGTACAGTCATGCTTGTATTTTCTATCAAAACTCCCCAGAGACACAGAAAGTTTGAAGAAGTAGGTGAAAGAAGTTCTCCAAACTTGAGTCAAAAGAAAGAGAATCAAGGGTGAAAATTTAGAAAATTTAAAAATAGTCTAAATAGAACTTATAACAAAAAAAGCATATCTATATCTATCTATCTATATATGGAATAACTAAATATTATAAAACTGTGTATAAAAACATAACACATTTTTACATTTTTCACATCAGATAATCTCATTAGTATATTAATATAGTAGAATAAAGGATGAAAACTTACATAAAAATTTCAAGAGAGACAGAATAAAGTATTTAATAAAAGTGAACATTAAAAAATATCAGAATACTAGAAAGGGAAGAACTATACATAAATGTTATATTATTTTATATAAAAATCCTGCAGGAAACCTCATATTCAATGATGTATCTGATTTCAGCTCTGACTTTATGGAGGTGGATATTTTGTTTGGTTATTTGAGTTTAAAGCTATGAGATCTTTTTTTGCTACATGGAAACTTTTTAATTGTTTTGTTTTGTTTTCATGGTGTTCATTCCTGTATCATTTTACCAATTCTTTTAGTATACATCCAATAGTTAAAAGGAAATCATGTCAAGATCCTCTTTGATTATTGTTTGCCTTTGAATAAAGTTTGTTTTTCCTGGATGAGTAATTCTTAAGAGCATAGTGTTGGAGGAGGGTGGGCAGATAAGGAAACATTCAGAAGGGACAATTGGGGAGAACCCCAGAGTCCCATGGCATCACACCTACTGTTTCAGCACCATCTAGGTTTACCAGCCTAGAGCAGCTCTCTGTCAGGAGAAGAAATCTAGTCCTTGATGGGAGTTTAGAGAGTCAGAAGGGGCATATCAAAAAGTCTACAAACAATAAATGTTGGAGAGGGTGCAGAGAAAAGGGGGCCCTCCTACACTGTTTGTGGGAATATAAATTGGTGCAGCCACTATGGAGAACAGTATGGAGGTTCCTTAAAAAACTAAAAATAGAACTACCATATGACCCAGAAATCCCACTACTGGGCATATGTTGGGAGAAAACTCTAATTCGGGAAGATACACGTATCCCAGTGTTCATAGCAGCATTATTTACAATAGCCAAGACACAGAAGCAACCTAAATGTCCATCAACAGATGAATGGATAAAGAAGTTGTGGGGTGTATATACACACACACACACACACACACACACACACACACACACATGGTGGAATATTACTCAGCCATAAAAAATAATGAAATAATGACATTTGTAGCAACATGGATGGACCTAGAGATTATTATATTAAGTGACATAAGCCAGGAAAAGACAAATATCATATGTTATCACTTCTATGTGGAATCTAAAAAAAATAAGAGACAAATGAAATTATATACAAAACAGAAAGAGACTCACAGATATAGAAAACAAACGTATGGGTACCAAAGGGGAGAGGTGGGGTATAAATTAGGAGGTTGGGATTAACAGATACACACTGCTATATATAAAATAGATAAACATCAAGGACCTACTATATAGCAAAGGTTATAGTTTGTAATAACCTATAAGGGAAAATAATCTGAATATATATATATATATATATATATATATATATATATATAACTGGATCACTTTGCTGTACACCTGAACTAACACGACATTGTAAATCAACTAGATTTCAATAATAAAAAATAAGAACAGATTGCCATTTCCTGGTAAATAAATTAGGGACTCCTTTGCCAGCATCATAAAGCCTAATTTTTCATAAAACTGTAGAAGCCTAATTCACAGGAGCTGGCTACCTGGTCCTGGAAGGATGAAGAACAAAGTTGAAAATGTTAAAGACCCTAGGGCTTTGAATCAGGTCTTTTAAAATAATTTCTCCTAAAAGGAGAAATAAAAGCTTCCAAAGAGATGTGACCAGTCTCTGGCTGCTATGAGAAGAGGACACCAGGAAGGTGTTGTGTGTTACCTGTATTCATATACTGTAATCTCAAAGAAAGCGTGGTGAATTCCAATTCAGTGCCCTTCTAATGGTATATTCCAGTAAAAAAATCACACCATCCCAATAGACCTCAAGTAAACACTTCCAGCTGGAGGAAAGAAGCGTACTTCACAAGGGGAGAATGAGGGTGTTGTCATGACAACTATGAAGAGTGTTTTATTAGATGGCTGAACTGAATGCTGTGCAGAGCTTCCGGGCTCTGTGGTCTTAGTTGAAAGTCTAGGAAGCTGTCTGATGTCTCACATCCTTAAAATTGTAGAAAAATGTGGCTACTCTGATCTCCAAAGTGTGACCCAGTGAGACACACCCCTTTTATCTTAATCCTGGTGTCTGCTTCAAAACAGATAAACATCTACCTATGTATGTATATATATATATGGAAGGCTCTGGAAAACCATCCACTTGTTCTCTGTGCTGGACGTCAAGGCTGCATAAGCCTCTCACTCTAGAGAACGTCTTGACAATATGTTTAGTGCCGAAAGGCCTGGGCAGACTGACCCAGGACCTCAAGGGAGAGCTGTGGATCCTGATGGAGAATCAGGATTTCAGATTTCACTTATCTCAAAGATCTCTTTGTTTCCTTTCATTCAAATTCTTCTCTTATACAGTGGGAGCTAAGATTTAAGCCAGTCTTTATACAAACTTGTCTCTTCTACAGATGGAACCAAATTTTAAGTCAGTCTTTGTATATGTTTAAAAGCTACTTGACCAAAAAGCTTTCCTCCAGTGCTTTGGTCAGTCTCACTGAAGCCGAATCCAGCCTCTGCACCCTGACACCGAATTAATTTTCAAAGACAGAGTTTTGGGTGAAGTAGAAAACAATAGCTTTATTGTTTTGCCAGGCAAAGGGGGCCACAGGGGGAAAATGCCCTCAAAGCTGTGTGTCCCTGGAGGGGGTAGTGAGAAGTTTTGTAGCAATGGTTCAAAGAGGGTGTGATTAGCTCATGGACATTCTTCTGATTGGCTGGTGGGATGGTAAGTGGGAGTTGGCTTCACCGATCTTCTGGTTTCAACTGGTCTGGGGTCTATGTGGGCAGCAGACAGTTAACTTCTCCCACCTGGAGGGAGATTCAGTATCTGCAAAACAGCTCAAAGATATTGCTGTGTGTATCCCTTGAGGGAGAACCAGGACCCTGCCTCAAGGCTGCACTATGTTTTCTCTTGACTGCTCCTCCCATGTCTCGAATCCCCTCCTTCCCTAATTAGCAACTCTTTGAACCTACTCCTTGGAGCTCAGGGAAGGTCATGGAGACTGAATGAAGCCTGTTTCCTGTAATCAAGAAATGGGGGACACAGGGAGGCTTTTGTGCCCAGGAGCCCCACAGAGTCCTGCTGGGTATCACCACCAATTTTTGTTTAATCGTGAATATTTTATTCTTTCTTTGAAGGAATTATTAAAAATAAATACCCTAAACTTAACACCAGATTCCCTTACCATTTAACTTTGGTAAAAAAAAAAAAAAAAAATCTTCAAAGCAGCTAATTTTGATTATCCACAAAGACCTTGCATAAGGATAATAAAAAACAAGAGGCATTTTTGTAAAAATCACCTTACTTTTTTCCTGAGTAATATTTGAATACACTTAGAACAGTATAATGTAGTCAAAGAGGCTAGAATGATGCATAGTACATGGGAGGATCTCAACACAGGTTTTGAATGAATGCTCTGATCCTCATTTTCTTGTACGTACATTAATTGCAGAACTAAGATCTGAACTCCAGTACTTTGATTTCAGAGGCAGTGCTTTGGTCTACTATGCCCACCGTCTTCTGAGCACTCATTTACTTGTCATTTTATTTTGTTTTGCATTAGGGAAAGTGGTTGACTTCTTTCCTTTCTCTACAGATTGGGAAGCTTTAGGGGATAGAGACAGTGACCTGTAGGTCTACTTCTCTTAATAAAGCATAAAGCAGAGGGCTTGCTTCCAGTAGCTGGAGCCAAGCTGATGGGGAGAACACATGGGTTTTAGACTCAGACCAAATCTGAATTTCAGCTTGGACACTGTTATGGGCTAATCAAGTTCCCCACAAACCCCCAAATTTATATGCTGAAACCCTAACCCCCAGTACCTCGGAATGTGACTGTGTGTGGACACAGAGCCTCTAAAGTAGTAACTAAGTTAAAATGATCCTGTTAGAGTGGGCCCTAATCCAATATGACTGGTCGCCTTATAACAAGAGGAAGAGACACCAGAGGACCGTGAGCACATAGAAAAGACCACGTAAGGACTGAACGAGAAGGCAGCCACCTGCCAGCCAAGGAGAGAAGCCCCAGGGAAACCAAACCTGCCGACATCTTGGTCTTGGACTTCCAGCCTCCACAACTGTAAGAAAACCAATTCCTGTTGTTTGTGGTATTTTGTTAGGACAGTCTGAGCAAACTAATACAGTAGTTATACTCCTAATCATACTGTGCTCTTAGGCAAGTCACTAAACTGTTCTGTGCCACGATTTCACATCTACAGAATTATGGAAGATGAAAAGCATATGACACATAGTACTTGTTAGAAAATGGTACCTATTATTATTATTATATTATTATTATCATTAAGATTTTGGACTTCACTAGAGAAAACAGAGTTAATTGTACCATAAGTATGTAAACCACCCTTCTGTATGTTGAAGTGAAGGGTACACTGCACATTCACATATAGATATAAGCCATATCAGATCAGTGTTGTATATACAACTATTTTACTATTTTATTTATTAAATAACATATATTTATATATTATGTAACTTACTATTTTCCCACTTTCCAAGAACAAATGAAATTTGAGCCCATTTCCATAGGTGGTTTATGCAAAATGACAAACCCACAACCACTTACATGTGGACACTCCTCACCTGAAGACAGGGTCCATTCTCCCTTGTATATCAGCTCTGAGAGGTTGTTCTCCAATTTGTATTGGTTGCTAGTTCATTTGTCTCAGCCTTAAGCTGGTACTGGTAGATGTTTCAAAAATTATTGTAGTCCATGTTTTAGAGTGTGTTTTCCATTGTTTCTATGAAATCCAAGGTATGTAGCTATTTAAGTATAGTCTGGACAAAGGGCCGTTTTTTTCTCCTTTTTTTTTTTTTTTTTTTTTTTTAACAAACTCCTTTAATAGGAAGTGAATGTATACCCTGATATTCCTGGGATTGTTCCTAAACACATTGTCCTGGCATGATTATTAACAACAAGGTCTCTCACTCCTCGATATTCTCCTGGTTTGGATAATCATTTAAGCATCATTTGGATGACATTTATGGTTACCCTACGTGTAGGGCACTCTTTGTCTTCACAGCCACATCTTCTGTAACAATATCATCAAGTGATTCAATACATCTCACTTTGAAGGCTAGCGTATTTGAACATTACAGACATTGAGTATACACTGTCAGATTTCTTCCCTAATATACACTGTCAGATTTCTTCCCAGATTTCTCAAGGTACAAACAGAAGGCAAAGATAGGAGTGGAAAAAAATATTAAAATGTTAAACCAAACATTATTCTCCCTTGGTAATGCTATTCCAGGACTTGAATACTCTGCCTTTTCCAGATTTCCTTTGATGATAGCTCTTTGCTAGTTGGTCTCTAAACTCAACTGACAAGACTTTCATGAATTGTCTCTAAGTTTTGAGAACTAGGCTAAATAATGCTTCTCCATGGTCTCCAAATTCACTGAGTTTGCTATTGAAAATTACAAAAAAGAACTAGGGATCCCAGGTTCTGGTCAATTTTACATCAATTTGGGGATAAATGTAAAATACCATAGTGTTGGCACTTTTGTCCTTTATGGAGGACATTGTAAAAGAAAAAGTTGGGTCCTGGAAAATAAAGGATATTGGGCCAGAAGGATAAAAGAGCTAAAAGCTACAAAGCCACACTAAGATTCAAGATGCTAAGAGTCAAAGTAGTGAAATAAGTCAGACAGAGAAAGACAAATACCGTATGATCTCACTTATATGTAGAATCTGTTAAAAAAAAAAAAACTCATAAAAATGCAGAGCAGATTGGTGGCTTCTAGAGGCAGGGATAGGAGGGATTGGGTGAAGGGGGTCAAAGGGTACAATCTACCACATATAAGATAAGTAAGAACTGAGGATGCAGTGCATAGCCTAAGTGACAATAGGTAACGCTGGTGTATGGTATATTTAAAAGCTGCTAAAAGAGACTAGATCTAAAAGGTTTCATCACAAGGAAAAACTATTATTTTAACTAAATGAGGTGATGGATGTTAACTAGACTTGTTTCAGTAAACATTTAACAATATATGTGTGTTAAATCACTATGCTGTACACCTTAAACATATACAGTGTTTTATGTCAACTATATTTCAATAAAACTGAAAGGAAAAACAAACAAACATACAAAAGTCAAGGTGACTGGCTAATTCAGTGTTGAGGATGGGGCCTGGAGCCATGAGGATCAGCAGGGAGACAAAAGCAAACTAGCTCGGGACAGGATGGAACCAAGAGTCATATTGCTTTCTGTAACATGCACGCCTTGCTTTTTAGTCTGCCTAGAGAGTAATTGACGGGTGAGTGTGTCAGCCCCCATAAAGACAAGCGATGGAAAAAAGCAAGCAGTGAAGACTTGAGGCTAGTAAGAGTAGGAGCCAGATATCCATTTTGTGCAAGGACAAGCACCAAACAAATGAAACTTGGGGATGTATAAAGCCATAATAAATGGCTTTTAGAGATAGCGTTCTTTCTGGCTTGCCTGGGCTTGAAGCAGCCTGGATCTGTTAAAAATTGAGAGAGGCCTGATTGTAATGATTTACCGTCGAGATCCTCGGTGACTCAGCCAATGCGATTCTTTTGTCTCACCAAAGTGTCTCTCTCTCACACAATAATTTGCTAGTTTCTCCAGCGAGATTCTTCCTTCATTATGGCCAGCCTTCTCATTTTACCATTATTACTTTCTTGTTCTTCCACATTGAAGCCCTCATGCTACCAAAATCAGAACATCTCTGTCATTTACAATAATGCATTGAGTTTTATTCATGCCAAGGTAATATAGCCCAGGAGAAACTCTTTGTATCACTTAAGTGCTATCTGGCAATACCACCATAAGAAAGGAAAAAAATGAAGGCTTGTTATCTGTCAGCCTGAAAACAATCCCTTCTGTTTTGACTTGAAAGGCAGCTGGCTTACAGGGATACCTTTACCCAGGAAGAGATTTACTCTTTTCTAAAAGTAAAGACCACATAGACCTTTTAGACCCTGACAATGGGATCAAAGACACAATGCACTAGTGTCTTATAGTCACTGACATAAAGGCATGATCAAATTAAGGAGACTCAGAAAATCTAATAATGTAGCCCTTGTTAAAGTGCATACGTGTCCTCCACATTCTGTTCAGACGTGATTCACTTGAAACTCAGAAATGTACTGGCCTTCTAGATACTCATATATTTGTTTTTATAGAATTTCTGATTATTTGGAAAGGTGAGTTGCCTTATCCATCTGAGTTGATTTTTATGCTGATTATTAATTAGAAAATGAATCTAAAGATAACATTTCAGTTCGAGGGCAATTCTTCACCATCATAGTTTTCTCCATGATTTTTTTTATAGACATTGGGTCTTTATGCCATGATGTCGGCAACCGTTTGAATTTATAATACTGAAAGTGAAGGGCCCTGAAATCCTACCTAGAAACAAAACTTTTCAAAGGAACATTATATATGTTGAAATATTTTTGATGAATATAAGTTATATATATATATATATTCATCAAAAATATTATATACATATATATGTATATATATATATATAAAATCACCTTACGTTAGAACCTATGTTGAAAATTCTACACATTTTTTTTCTCTCTTCTTAAGTACTTAACGTCTAACTCTGCATTTCTTTCCACACAGCTTAGAAGCATTTTGTATTCTCTACCCTGAGAGTCATCTTTGCCTTCTTCTTGCTTCCAGCCAGTTTTCTTTAAAAAAGAATCACCAAAAGTCTGCAGACCATAGCCCACACATAAATTACTCATGTTTCACAATGAATTCCTTGCAATATGATTTCCACCACTATCATGCGGGTCACCTCATTGATGACTCTGGGGGACAAGTGTGCATTTTGCATGGAGAGTCTTTGGGAGACCCACAAGTTGGTAGCGTCTGCCTTCCCCAGGCACTAATGATGGATGAACTGCCAGGTCAAATAGCTTTTCTTAGTTCTTACTATTTTTGGATCTGTGCTCCCCACACTCTTCCTTTGAGCACTTGTCTTGGTTTTGGTTGATGATTTACTCCTTTGAATTGTGTTCCCATTCTCACCAGGGGTCACAGCTCACCAGACTTCTCTAACACTTCTTCCTTTATTTACTCAGTTTTTTTTTTTTTTTACAACAATTAACTATAGGATCACCTCCTGGCAAACTCCAGCTCTATCCCTAAAAATGTGGGGTGTGTGTAAATATCACATCTCCAAATGTTTACTGGCAATTTCCACTCAAATTACTTTTCCCTCCCAAACTTCCCCCTCCTACCAACACACACACACACACACACACACACACACACACACACACACACACACCTCTTTACCTGGGTACCTGTTGGTCGGTGAACAAGATTAGAGAGGCAAATAAGGAGGAATAATCTTTCCTTTGGCACAATGTGCTCTTAGTTGACTTTTTAGACAGTCTCTTTGTGCCTAAATTACAGGAAGATTAGGAATAAAGATACTGGGAAGACTTCTAGTAGCCTCATAAGACTAGGGTCTGCCTTTTCCTTTGGGAAAGAAGGAAAGGATTAGTTCCTCCAGCAAAACAGATGCACAGGGACAGTTTCAATCTTGGAGAAAAAAAAATACTCTAAATTAGTTGTTATCTGCATCTAAGGGAAAAACCATTTGGTTCTAAAGAGGACAGGATCACAGGGACAAATGGTTAGAGCTTGATAGTTTAGGATCCTGTGGAACAATTCAGTCATTCTCATCGTAAGACAGAGGGTGATGTGAAGAAACAGCTGTCGGGGGTGGGGGTGGGGGTGGGGCAGGGGAATCAAGCTCTAATCTGGCCACACACATGAGAAGAGACCATCCTCCTAGATGATCCTAGGTCAAGAAATATTTGGGCCCCAGATCTGACAAGAAGAATGAGTTCAGAGGTTGGGGTGTTCTTCCAATTACATAACTGATCTGAATTTTGGGGTTAAATTTTGTTTACTTACTTTTCCGTAACTACAGGGGCACAGAGAGCTATCTCCAGGGTATGTATGAGTCTATTTGTTTTAATAATGTTTATTTATTTTTCTTTCTTCTAATCAGTTTGACTTCCTCCCAAGAGTCTGTTTTCCTCTGGTCAGTGCTGAAGCACCACCTGTGAGGAGAGAGGATGGTCCTCCTGAGGTCCACACATGAGCTAAGAGTTCAAGATTTAGGGAAGAAAGTCATGTCTGCTGACTTCTGGGTTCAGAAACATAAGCTGGGAAAGGTTTTTCGTTTTTCATTTTTCTTGAAAAACACAGAGAATATTTTGAATAAAAGTTTCTTTAATTCTATTTCCCTTTTCCAATAACTTTCTAAAATGAAGTATAGATAATTTCTCTTTAAATGCTCTCAGGGAAAAATCTATACATATATATATGCACACAGGTACATATTTCTGTTCAAAAAAGTAGTTCCTGATGTAGTTAAAACATTTTTGAAAAAGAACGAAGTTAGAGCACATTCACTTCACATTTTCAAAACTTATAAAGGTATAGTCATCAGGATAGTGTGGTCCTAAAATAAGGATGTATAGATCAGTGGAGCAGAATTTGAGATATCAGTGGAAGAGAATTGAGAGTCCAAAAATAAATCTATATATTGATAATTGATTGCTGACAAAGACACAAAGGTGATTATCAGGGAAAGAACAGTCTGTTCAACAATTAGTGCTGGGACAACTGGTCTCCACATGCAAAACAAGGACCTTCATGTGGACCTTCATGTCAGTCACACAAATTAACTCACAACTGACCACATGATTATATGAAAGTGCTAAAACAACGGGACTTTTGGAAAAAAATAGGAGAAAATCTTCAAGATGTTGGGTTCAACAAGGATTTATTAGATTCTGTCCCAAAGGCATAATATAAAAGAAAAAAATGATAAATTAGATCTCCTCAAAATTTTTTTAAATTTTGCTTCAAAACACTTAATTAGAAAAAAAAAAACAAAACAATGGATTAGGGCAAGTTTTTGCCTTAATAACTTTATCAGATCATATTTTTGCCCTAATGAAAGTATAACTTCTCTTCTTATGCAAATGTAATTCAAACATGTTAGCCTAGCAATGAATGAATGCTCTTTCCAGCTGTCCCTCCAACTACCATTAATTCCTATCCCCATTAATCTAATCCTTCATAGACTCACAATTATCTGTCCTAATGTTTACCACAGCATGACAGCATGAGTTGTTCTACCTCTGATGCTTTGCTTATGCTTTCCCTTTAACCAATGGCTCCCATTCCTTTGCCTTCTCTAATAGATTCAAAACTAAACTAAAATGCCATTTCTCCATGAAATCTGCTTTACCTGCTGAGGAGTAAACTTTTCATCTTATCAATTGGAACTTTGGCTTTTACTCTTCTTGGGGAATTTCTCAAACAGAGTACTCTTCTATACTTCTTCATGTGCATATCTTATCTTTCCTAAGAGACTTTATGCTCTTTTAGGCAAGGGCCACTTCATATCCAGAGAGCTTTACATGGTCCCTTTCTTCCAGAAGTTATTCAGTAAAGAGTCTGACTCACAGGCAGAAGAAGAAAATTAAGTTCAAGAGGAACCATGGGGGGAAATAAACAAAGGGAAAGAGTTCAAGTTTAGTTGTGAGGATCTAGGATGGTTTCTTGAGGAAAAGGGATGCACCTGAGAAATGCTTAATGGGCCAAAGGGAAATAAGTCCAGGGTTCCACACCTGACACAGACTCCAGGGGTGGTTTTGTTTGTGTGAATAGAAACTTAGGAAAGGTAAAAATATTTTCCAGGGAAAGTGTTGCATTTAAAAAAAATAAATATTATTACTATATGTTTTCAGGGATATCCAAGGTCCAACTCCTAGTGTGAAAAAGCACATGGCATTAGATACTAAGCAAGGAGTTGGGCCTAAAGATGTGAATGGGAGTATCTTCTTGCAGGCAAAGGCTTGTGATCCAATTCCATACATTTTAGTTGGTGGTTTAGTAACAACTTTCTTCTTTCCCTAGGCAACCCATTCTAGAATTTCTACCTAGGCAACCATTCTAGAATTTCTAACATATTCCTATATCTCTTTTATTTATCTGTCCCAAGCATACTTAATATGTGCATATGTTCCTATTAATCATTTGCTTTGTACCGTATCTGAGACAACCATCTGAACCTCCAGGCTTTTATAAGAAGCTGGCAGACTTAAACTCTATTCTGTGCATGCCAGTACAGTGTGGAGAACTGCAAGGCTGGGGACATGCAGATGCCCAGTTGGCATCCATGTTTCTCCCCTCATAAAAACCCAAAGGCATCCTCCAAAGTTGTGCACTATGTCAGAGCACAATCTATGGTGTATAATAATCTGCTTCTTCTAGAAGAGTGTGAGCTTCTGAAATGGAACGATGGGGTCTGACTCAAATTTGCATCTCTCCGGTGTCTTCACAGTCGCTGGCCTACAGAATTTTCTTATGTCAGGTGGAGAACTTATTGGATATATAGGAACAAGAAGCCTCTTTTGTGACTTTGAGTGATTTCTGGACATCTTGTTATTGTTTGATTGTCTATTGGGTAGGCTGTGACAGGTAAAATATCAAGTATTCAGTGATATGAACCATTTTTGGTGAGCTAAACATGGCAAACTAACCAGGACTGGGGGATAAATAATCTGTAAGGTCTACCTCAGAAAAGTTATGACTTACATACTAAAACTAACTAGCTAGTAAAATTGGGTGTTGAGTTGAGGGCCTGTGACATATTGAGGTGGACCTGTGCAGCTCACTGTCAAAAACATTTGCTCAGGTTGGAGATTTAGATCTGAAAGCTGGCAGAGAATTGATAGAATTTGCCATCATGTGGCAGATTGCCCACTGGGGAATACATTACCTAAGTATACAAAAAGGATAAAAGCCCACGTTTAAGGAGCCAGTAGTGGTAGTGAAAGAGAAAAAACCTGGATGGGGAGGCTGAGAAGACCCAGGAGAAAGACCTTGGTGTGGGGGGTCAAGAGCAAAAAGAATTCCAAGAAAGAGAGACTCACCATGCAGAATTGAGACCAAAAGTAACCTTTATTCTTGGGAAAATCACATGAGGAAGGAATCCTTTATAGTTGATTTCTGGATAAAGGCAAGAGGAACAGAGGGGTGAATGATGGGTTCTCATGGTGTGAAAGATTTTGTTGAAGAAACCTCTGTGGCCATGACACCTGAAGGAAAGGATTTGGAAGCTTAGGAGGATTGAGTTTACAGTATAAGAAATCAGATGCTAGAATACATAGGGTGTTGGTGAGGAGGCCTGCAGTGAAGAAAATCTGGGAAACAAGGGGAGCTGAATGCATTTTAATCAGACAAATCTGTGGGCACCAAAACAAAGTCGGCTCCACAGAGGAAGGGCAGGAAGTGTAAGGGGATGCCGGGTGGGTGAGCCCTGGATTGTCCTGACATGTGAAAGACAGATGGGAATGATCCCTAAAAGGCAGAAATTAAGCGTCGTTCCTAGGAATGGGCTTAAATAATTAAATCCATTGTAAAGGGGAAAGAGCGACCTGAAGCAAGAAAGGAGATACGTCATGGAAACATAGCTGAGCCAGCAGGAAAACCCTCTCAATATATAGGCAAGAGGGAGGGAAGCCTGATAACACATGGCTGTGAAAAGGGAGATAGATATTTTTTAATTGTTGTTGATTTAATTCAGATTCTCTCTTTACAAAAAAAAAAAAAAAAAAAAGGGG
>NW_006797342.1:823692-857063 GCF_000442215.2 Lipotes vexillifer
AAAAAAAAAAAAAAAAAAGAGTGCAACAGGGATATGATAACTAGACAGAATGCCACCTGTGGTCAGTGCAGGTAAAAAAAGAAAGTAAAATAGATGAGAAAAGGGTAAAGGAGCAGTTGAAAAGCATAAAGAGGTAAAGTAAAACTGTGAGTGTGGACAAGCCTGCAGGCTTGATAACATGTACAAAAGAGCTTAAGTGATCCCCTTGGAGAAGAACCCTCCAGGCTTTGTGGGCGCTGTGCAGACTTCTTGGTGTGGAAAAGACAGAACTGGAGACTAGGCTAAGATGTGGCACCTGCCCCTGGCAGGGGTCAGGATGAGGATGAGGATATTTGTAAGAAGAGATTAGGAGACAAGGAGGTTGTGGTCTAGAAGCCTGCACAGACAAAACCAAGAAGAATACAAACTGTCCTGTGGATGCTGATCTGTTAACAATACTTCTTTAATGAGGGTGAACATGGGGGCAGGAAACACATCTTTATGTCCAAGTAGTTCAGTAGGGAACTTGAAAACAATAGATATGCAACTTAGGGAAAGTCTAAAGGGTGCAGAGTTGAAAGGACTAGGGCTGAGCTGAACTGTAAGAGACAAAGCACACCTGATGGCTCTGGCGTTCCGAGGGCGACAAGGAGAGCCGGGGATCACTGTGGGCAGCAGCAGAAAGCCCTGTGCGTCACAGAATCTGTTCTCTCTTTCACCCTCTTAAAGTACTTGGCTGGAATGTCGGCTGAAAGCTGTGAGGTATGGCCATCCAGCTGTCACGTACTTCAAGGCTCGGCAAAAAACAACCAGGGCTTTGGTGTGTCTTTATAAAACTGGGAAACTCAAAGATGCTCCTGTATCTGATGCCAATACAGAATCTGGCTAGTGAGAAAGCCTTTGAAATCAAATTAACTTTGCCTGAAATATACCATTCTCTTTGATTTTTAGAATAATGGCAAATTCAGCAATCTCCATGAGGCCAGAAACTATTCGATGTAAAGGAAATTTGTGAGATGCCTGCTTTGACATTTAAGAATACTCCTTTTTATTATGTGATTCATAGATGACTTTCTTTGTTCAAATTATAAATCCTGATCCCAGTCTAAAAGTGTACAATAAAGCAATTCTATTACTAGCTGTTTTCAAAGGACTCAAAGGGGAAGATGTGATTTGTGGTTCTGTGAAATGCCTAAGTTTTGTTTGAGAACAGAGCCTCCTATGATTCTGACATTAACAAGGACAGAGAACCCACTTAGATCTTCTTGATTTATATTTTGCTTACATTATCCACCACCTCTTAGTTTCCTACAATTTTAATAAGTCTGCCAATCTACAAGAATACACCCCCAAAAATGTTCAATGAATGTAATCGTGTGTAAGTTTACCTTCATTCTAAGATAAAACCTGGATAGTCATCAAGTCCTAACTGCCATTCAACCCTCAAACTCACCAGTGGAAAAATGACTTGAGACCAAAGGCCAGTCCTCAGGAGCTGAGTGATGCCAATCCTGTATCTCAAGTACTAGCTCCTGGCACTGGGTTGGCAAACCTTGTACTGGGTCCATTTAGGATAAATTCCTCAAGTTGGACACATACCGGAGAGAGAGTGTCCTCTTTCTGCAGAATGAGTCATTCTGGAGGCTTTTCAATACTGTATGCATGGGATTATGGATAGGAGTCATCACCATAGTCCCCATCTTCCACTGGTTGAAGTTGCCCTGGGAGGGTGTAACCCCCTCACAGTCAGGCACTGCAGGCAGTCAGAGAAGGGAAAAGCAGACAGACCCAAAAGAGGCAGGAGCATTGATCAGGCTGGTCACTGAGCTTGCACAGAACTGTCCGCTCTCTGTGAGACTGAAGTGAATGGGGCCTCAGGAATATTGTGTAAGACACTGGGGGCGTGGGGTCTGATGGAGTGCTTTTGTTTTTACTTAATTTCTCCAAAATGCAATGAACCATTTCTATCCACTTACTGAGCTCTCATTGTTATTTACTTATCAATGTTTTCAATCATGCCCTTGACTCTCACCTCACTTTTTCATGTGCCAGCATTTAATGCAAAAACTTCAATTTTTAGATTAGATCACCAATCTCAGTCTCCAAATCTATTGTTTCCTCGGAACATCTTCCTCATTTTGTCTTTTTACTTCATTTTTGAAGGGAGGATACCCAACGCAGCCAAAAATAAAATTCAAATAAATAAAATAATTAAAAAAAAAAAAGAATTTGTGAACCTACATTCCTAGTATTTAAATTGCAATATTATTTTACTAGAACTGAATATACTCATTATCGATAATGATCGAAAGACATATAGGCAAATGGTGAGCTTTAAGGTGCAAAATATTCTATTGAAAATGTCAATGAAGGATTTGAAACTAAGTGCTAAGCACAGGAAACAAGGCAGCACCAAGGTTCCAAGGTCAATTCTCAGTTTCTAAAGCTGATCTGCAGTTGCATTTTGTATTAGTATTTGAACTAGGATAATGAGGTGATAAACAGCTTTATAATTAGACAACAGTAGGAAGAAACATCCAAGCAGAAGCTCTAACAGACAACACTATTAGAATGACCACTGCCTGGACCCAGGCCCAGGGAGGGCAAGGGACACACAGCATCCCTGCTGGAAACAAAGCATGGTTCAATCTTCCCTTGTCAGTCTTTTTATGGCTCCAGAGAGAATGACCTTGCTTAATACCTTATTTCATCATGAAAAGCGGTCATCCTGAGGTCATCCACTGCCAAGGATGTAGAATTTTGTTCAGCAGTTTGGGGAAGCTAAGGACTTTCTGGTAGTGGATGAATCAGGAAGAAGCTTCCACCATTTCTTGTCAAAGATTGCTGCCTCTGTTAAGTTAATCATAAAATGATTTCTAAATTTGAGCAAGACATATTTTGATAAAAAGGTATGGCTTTAACAGTACTTATTAACAGTACTTATTAATGTATTATCTCAACTCTTTAATCCTTTAACAAATACAGCTAGCAACCTGTTTCCCAGATTTCCGTAAAACAAAAATCAAAAACACAGATGATCCTTTTTTTCCTTTACATTGCCTTTTCTATATGCAAAATGACAGCATAACTATTGTTCAAAACAGGTTCAAAAATTTTAGTTGACAATGACACTAATAAATTGTTTAACCGTTTGTAAACAGTTCTTTCACTATTTTTGTTAAATGATTTTTCAGATCAATTCATAAATGATTAGAACACATACTACTGAATGATTGACCACTGCTGTTCTAAGTTGCCACCCCTGTTTCAGTAGGCCCTGAGATTTCGATGATCTGATCTTAGGATGCTGTTCTAGTGCATACTTTCCATTAAACAATATCACACACACAAAATGGTGCCTTTGCCGTTGCAACAATAACCCAAACAACAACAAAACAATGAAGCAACGGCAAAGATTAAGATGTTTGAATAAACATTAAGCAGATGTTAACAGCATCACGTTACCAGTATCACCACTGGAGTGACTGTAGCTTCCTTGTTCCTGACTTTCTCTTGTGTGGCTGGCATGTCCCTGGGACCTCTGCTTTCACTCATTCCATGTGCAGATATGCAACTCTTTCCACTAAACTTTTGAAAGAAATCTGGTTCCCTCCCAAAGGCAAGACCTGGGAAAAAAATGTTAGATTCCCTTTTAATCATGTCCTTAGTCTTTACCAAATCCTGAGAATATGTTTGTAAAATTAATATGAGAATTTCAATAAGATATACTTGCAGGGGGGTGCAGCAACATATACTCAGCTGATGTGTTGCTTCTGAGAAACCTAAAAAGCCTTATATGTGTGACATGATTTCAACTTCTCTTTCAGCAGCTACCTTGTGTCAAATCCCATCTGGCAATTCAAGTCCTGAATTATTAAGGCTAAAGAAGTGTGGCTACATTCAGTTCCTATGTACAGCCTTGGCTTGACTAGAAGGCTCAATTAATTACCAGATCAAAATTGGGCTGGGATTTGCTTTGTAAATTGCTAAACAGTTTAACTGGGTTATAGAGAAAGACTCTATATGACATCAGATGACCTTCCTAAAAGCTTATTTCTCTCCCAACTGCTCGTATTGGAATCAATTTCAGGAGTCATTCAAAATGAGTGGTTTATTAGCTTCCTAAATGCATTTACTACATGCCAGCTGTCCGTCTCACACCAGTCTACCCTTGTCTTTCAGTGACCCCTGGAATAGATGCTGCTGCCTTGATCCATCACCCAGGAAACCCAGGGCACAGAGTCGTATGGTTGGCAGGCTGGGTTCCAAGGAGAAAGAAATCATCCCTGAGGTGTGGGCAAGGGGGTGATGTCACGAGGCAAGGCTCTAATGATAACACAATTAAATTTTTCCAGGATGAGTTTAGAAATGCATTCTTTTCTCAGACCTCTAAGTGTGTTTCAAGCATTTGAAATTCCTTCAATTAGATCCAAATTAATTAGAAGCGAATGCAAGTAATATCCCCATGACAGTTCTAGGCCTATTCTATAGCTGGCTTAAACTTTATTTTTTTTAAAAAATCTCATTAACCCAAAATATTCTGCAGGAGAGATTTGCAAGACTTTTTTATTTTTTTTCACTTAAATGGTGAGGTCATTATTATCCGTTGTCCGAGGCTCACTCTGAACAAAATGTAAGTTAATCATAAAAATAATTTCTAAATTTGAACAAGACATATTTTGATAAAAAGGCATGGTTTAAACAGTACTTATTAACTTACTATCTCAATTCTTTAATTCTTTACTAATACAGCTAGCAACCCGTTTCACAGATTTCCATAAAACAAATTACCCGTTTTCTCCTTTACATCGCCTTTTCTGTATGCAGATGACAATGTGTTTATTGTTCAAAACAGGTTAAAAAATTTGAGTTGATGATGACATAAAAATTCCCCAAATAATTTTTAAAATTGTATGTAACAGTGTAAACAAAACTGAAACAAGTTAAAATAATTTTGGACAAATATTTATTATAAAAAATCATTTAAAAACATTGGAAAATATCAGTAAGTATAATTTTGAAGTAAATAAAAAATACTTTATTTGTAATTTAATGTCTTATTTCTATGATAAAAACATGAATATTGTGAAACATGAATTTACTTTGTGGAAATATATAATAAAAGGGACAGTATAGGCATCAATAAATAGAAGCATTAATAAAACATCAACAAAATACAGAATAATGAACACAAATGCACCATTCAGAATATCAAATATCATACCTGAATGTCTTTCTGATTTCACACAGAGACATTTGCTTTCTATCTGTTGGGTCTATAAAAATGTCATAGTTAATGACCATATTTTCATAGATATCATGGGATAAAACTGAATACATAGTTAATGGTAATGAGCACTGTTAGGTTATGCCTAAATTCCACAGGGAAAGGGTTAAATTACTTTTCTGCTCACTAAGTTGTCATATGCACACAGTCAAAGCTTCTTAATGGTGATGATGAAAAACTTGGAGATATTAAAACATGGAAATTATACAGATTAATATGCATATGTTAACATAGTTTTTGTTGTTGATTTGTTGTTTTTTCTTTTTCAATTGCAGCAAAAATTCAGCCCCAAACTACTCGAGCCTTGCTGAGCCAAGTGAAACTGGTGTTGCTTTCCCTGGGGATGTTTGAGAACAAGAAAGAAACATTAAGTAGAATGGTGTAGAGGGAAGAGCCAGTGTGAGCTGAAAGGCCTAGAAAAGTCAAGTCATCTTTGTGAGGCTCTGTTTACTCGTGTGCAAAATGGAGGTAGTGACAGGGTTAGGGTGAAGCACAGATGCAACAAATATAAATGACCTAGCTCTGTGCCTGGCATCTAGCAGGTCCTCAATAGTGACAATAAGGCAAATACGACTCATATCAAACAATTCTCACACTTTTCCCTGAGTCTGGCCAGTAACAACTATTCTGGCTTGACCTCTGGGGTCTGTTTCCCTTCCCTGCTCTTGACAGAGGCCTCTGTCTTGCCAGACATGGCCAAGTGAAGGATTTTAATACAGGGGCCTGGAAACAGGGAGAGGAGAAAAGCCAGGACTGAGCAGGCTGTGGGCACTGGGGTACAGGGAAGGCATTAAGAGCCATATATGAGGTAATTAGACGGAGGGACAGGGAGAGAAGAGCAGGACGGCTGCGGGTCTCAGAGTCTTCACGGTGTTTGCAAAAAAGTAAGTGAAAGGCAAATTATTGTAAAAGTGTTTTTGGTTCCTCGAATATGTTCTTTTGGTATTTTTTTTATTAACATGAATTTATTTTCTAAGTTAAAAATCATTACATATGTATCATAAAATCAATCAATGAGGGGAAAAGGACCCCTGCTGATAAACACAAAAATCTGAAATAAAGGGTAAGGGAACTACATTCTTATACTAACATTCAGTTTATTTTTTAATTGAAGTATAGATGATTTACCGTGTTGGCTTAGTTTCAGGTGTACAGCAAAGTATAGAATATGTTCTTTTGAATTCAGCACCGCTCTGGGTCTGAACTATGCAGAGCCTGGCTTTAGTGGCACTAAAATGCACATGGTCATCATCTTCTAGAGGGACTGAAGTGTACTTCTGACTATTGATATACACGAGGTAGGCCTCTTGGATTCGTCCTTCATACCCGAATCCGTCCTATCTTAGAAAGTCCAAATACCACGTCTGCCATGATCACCACTGTCCCTGGTTCATCTCACTGGCAGAAATATTTTGCAAGAACTCCCTTTATGTTTTACCTGTGCCTATCTTTGGTCAGAATCCTTAGAAGAAGGACCTGGGGTAGAAATTCAGCTGCATGCGATTCCCTGAGGGAGAGCCAGCAGGAGGAAGGGGGTGTAGGGAGATGGGATCCACCGGAGAGGAGTCAAGGACAGGTATGGTTTCACCAGGACTCCACCTCTGGCCAGCTCTGGCCTGCCCACAGAGGAAGCTCTGAAGCATGAACTGTATCACTGAGCTGCTCCAGCCTTGAGGCAGAAAGTCAGCCTTTAGACCCTCAGGCCAGTCAGCTATTGACTGTGGGCTCTGCCTAAGCTCCTGGGAAGGACATTTCACTGAAGTGTCTTCCCTGGAGGAGGAGAGAGTACAGCCACCCAATCTAGGGTCCTGGATGGTGCATCAATGGTAGCACCCAGGACCCAGCTACATCAGGAGCAGCACTCTTCCTGATGGTCTTTCTCACTTTCCACCTTGTAGATTCATATTTCTGCCCTATTTCTACTAGATTGTGAATTAGTTGAGAACAAATTAAGTGAAATTACTTATCTTTGCAGCTTGCAAAATACCTAGCCCAGCTCCCTGTATACGATAATACTGGGAAGAATTTTGGAATTGGTTGCCAGGACTTAATTTCTAACTGGGGGAGATCCAGAATATGGTTCCCATTCATTCTACCCTAAAATGGAGCAGAAAATTAATATTCCTGAGGAAATATATTGAAAGTTCAGAAATGGGCAGTTTTACTAACACTGATATAACCAGAGTTACCAAGGTATATGAGGATCCAAAGACAAAGTGGGTTCAGAAGGGCATGGATTAACGAAGTTTCCCCAGCTGCTAAGTGACTTGTTTGTACACATGAAACTTACATACATGATTCATCTCTAGACCTCAGGAAAATGACACATTTCTATACATTATGGACCTTCAGATATTCATAAAGACTGAATTGGGAATGTTAAATATGTGAATGCCATGGGTTTGGTAGGCATATTTGTGGAATAAGTGAATGACATAGTAGAATGTGTCATAAATACATATTATAAAACCCCTGAAAGAACAATGAGAATGAAGATGCGAAGAAAATTTGAGAATAATTCTGTTTTGTGCAGATTTACTCAGTGATCTTATCCAACCTCTTTGCTGCCTATGCTGTCTGTGTTCTGAAGACTCCCAGGTTTAAATATCCTTCTTTCTTCAATTCCTCACCTATGCTATTGTCCCAAAGGCGGGTGACACATTTACCTGAGAGCCCAGGCAGCTTCCTGCAGCTGGAGCATAAAAAAAATCATTGTCGCCCATATCATCATCATCATCATCACCATCGTGGTTACGAAGGATTTTGTGAATTTGTGTTTTATGTATCCTTCTGTAATTCCATAAAAATAAAGTCTACCTGGATTAGTTTGCTGATTTTCTCCAGTACTGTTATCTTCTCTTGAAATTAGGGTTTGGCCACGTAAATGCTGCTGATGGCAACGTTGCTGATGCATTCTTATATTTTTTCATGGGATGAACTTCGGAAGAAGATTAAGCTCAGCCTTCAGTGGTTAAGGATCTCCGTTCTTGAAAGCTAAATGGAAGCTGATCGTAAATCTCTGGATGCTTCCAGGAACTGTTCATTTGGCGATGTGCTGACAATGTAATTAGTAATATATAAAAATAAGAACTCCCAAAAGCAGAAGACTGGTCTCATGACCTGGCAAAGATGCAGGCGGGGAGTGGGATTAGAATGGGGTATAATCATTTTAGACCTCCATGCAGAAAATCCTAGAAGAAAAGTGCTTCTCCATTAGCTGTCACTGAGAATTGTCTGTCTCCTGGGAGTAGCCTGGTGACAATATTTTTTGCTGAATTTCAAAAGAGCACCTATAACTCAGGCCATGACCTTGGCATGCTAAAAGAGCAGAGCTATTCCATCACTTTACAGCAGCTGGGCTCTGAGGTCAGGAAATGTGGACATCTCTGGTGCCCTTAGGAGGGAGGGTTTGGGAGGATGTTCTTTAATGATTCCTTAGACAAGGGAGGGTTGAGGTGGGCTTGAGGTCTGGGGAGACTTTGCTTTTTTTCTATCCTTTCCTGGGTTCTTCTCCTCCTGGACCACTGCAGATGAAAAGGCAAAAGGAGCGTGTTCTCTGGAGGCAAGACTGAGTCGCTGTGCCAGCTGTGTGTGGTTTCTGCAGCTGTCTGTCTTCCAGGAGCCTGAGTACAGCCTGGTGCTCGTGGCTCCCACAGCTGAGAAGAGTAAGGGATGAGCTTTGCCTTCCTGCTGCTATTCCACAGATACAACATGGCTGGAGGCCCAGTGTGAAGATGTGCAAGCAGGCAGCGCTACGTGAGCACGGAGAATAAGAAAGCGCTGCCTGGGGCTGCCAGAGAGAGCACACTGACCCAGAAGGACAGCACTGGACAGGGCCTGACACCTTCCTTCCTTCCTCAGTGTTATGCTCCGAGTATAATAAGAGGGTGTCCGCTTTCCCTCTCCTAGAGCAGGTACTTAACACAAACCTGCATTGAAACGGGAATATTTTTAAACTTAATTGTAGGAGTGATATTTATAGATTTTATTTTGAAAGCTGTTTTTCCCCCTCGCCTGCTGTAGAACAATCACTTCTACTTTTGCCTCTGCTTTCTGCAAGTTCTCATGGTCCACAGACCTCAAACTGTCCCCTTCTGCCTCACATCGTAGGCATAGGTCGGGGGTGGAGTCAGGAGAGAGGAGGGGTCATGTCTGTGTATCTTTCCCATCTCCCTCATGTGCTTGCTTTGTGACTTTCAGCAAATTTTTCAACTTCTCTGTGTCTCAGTTTCTTCAGCCATAATTTGGGGATAATATCATCACTTACCTCAGTGGAGTGTCATGAGGATGAAATGAGTTAGCATCTGTAAGTCAGCTTAGAACAGTTTCTGGGACACTGCCACAACTATATCTTACAACTATATAATTCTTTGCTTTTATTAGTATTATATTTTCAAAGCTGATTATAGTCAAAGTGAATGAAGATTAGCCTCCAACCCTCTCTGCTGGGGTCTTAGAATTAAATCTTTGACCCACTCCAGCTCTGGAAACCCTACACCTTCAGCCACTGCCTCTGTCCAGCTCTGCTCCCAGCTCTCCTGTGGTTTAGGGTCCCCAGGGAGAACCACGGGGCCTGCAATGCTGAATAAGACCCACTCTCGCTGCTCTTCCCATGCTTTGCATCTGCCAAGGATCAGCTTCTGCTTGGTGCTACTCCCAAATTCAGATGGATTGTCTAGGTTCATTCTGGGATGAAAAGACATCCTGCTTATTTCAGACCAATGGGAGTCCTGCTGCCTTTTCTTGTTTGAGTCAGACTTTCCTCCAAAAACAGAAGGGGCATCATGACCAGTGTCGTTGCCCAACCACTATATGCTTGTAGAAAAATTATACACACACATACATATATATACACCAATCTCATGATCCATATTTATAGCTAAGTAAAATATTTAATATAATAATGATGTTAAAATGAGGTTTTCAATTTTTAGTCTAATAGGAAAATGCTAATGATATTATTTTTAAGTGAAAAAGACAAGACATAAAATTGTATATATAGCATGGTTTTATGCACACACATTTAAATGAAAGGAAAAAAATTGCATACTTACATGGTGGTGAGATTATAGATCATTTATATTTTCTTTATAATTTTCTATAACTTCTGACATTATTATAATGAATTTATAGTACTTTAATATGTTGTGACATAAAAAGCAATTAATAGTACTATTTTTAGAAAACTTGAACAAGAAGGATTTACTCAACCCCTTGGGTACTTATCATAATCTGTGTTCCCCATTCATCAGACAGGAAATCTAACTCTGATGCTGGAGCATCCACTGAAGAACTGTAATGAAATCTTGGAGGATTTGTTGTGAGGACTCTAAGCTTCCCTGACTAGGAAATGAGGGAGCTGGAAGCTCCAATTCCCTCCTCAGTGCTAACATTTCACAAAACTTAAAGTAATACATATTTCTAACAAATTTGGTGACCTTATTGGGGGAATAAAGTCCTGTCAACGACACGGTGAGCCATCTGCAAGATTTCTGATTGTGTGTGTGTGTGTGTGTGTGTGTGTGTGTGTGTGTGTGTGAACTTTCTCTCTGTTTATATACCCAGAGGCCAAGAGCCCTCTTTCTCCATTGGCAAGTCTCACTCTGGGTACTGTGATTTCCTACACTCTCAGTTTACCCCTGCATGCCAGTATGCATCCTCAGGATGGGGGACCGCCTGCAGTGAACCCAGATGAGAAGATGCAGCTAGCTCTGAGTGGCTTGGGGTGTTCTGTCTGGTGACCCAGAGTGACACAGGACATCCCAGGCTGCTGCGATGGAACCACCATGCAGTCACAAGCCTTGGTGTGATGATAAAACTGTGTGGTCACACCTAAAGGACACTGATCTAACCATTTCTTCAATGATGCTGAAGTTCACTATATTTTGGAATGAACTTTCTTTAAATTCTCATGTAACTCAGTACGGGGGAAAAAGTTATTTTAAAAGGCACAGATTGTACTTTTCTTATGTTGCTTACACACACTGTAAATCAAACTATCCTTAAGCAAGAAACCATCAAAATGCAAATTTTGAAAAAATGCAAATGGAGGAAAGGGACAAATGAGGAGCATGATTTGCCCTCTGACTTTTGGGATTATGGGCAGGTCAGGGTTAGAAGGAGCAGGAACACCCAGGTAACCTCTCTTTCCTTCTCATGGTGTGTCTAGTCCCTGTCAAAGCTAACTTCAACTCTGACCTGGGGGTCAGTCAGTTAACACTATGACAGGTGTCTTGGTTTATATATGGCCTCATATCATGAATTCCATGACAGAAAACTTTCTGAAGCCACAAAGCAAAGTGTGGAATGCTCATCTGAGCACCTCAGAGGAGGACACAGCCCACTGATATTGAGTCCAGAGTGGAGGAGAAAGAGGGGGGCCAGTTTCAGTTACCAGCTGCCCAGGTCCATGGGTGGTCCTGTCCCCACCGCTGGAGCAACCCTCACAGGGAGCTGTCGGGCTGAGGTCTCTGTTGTGAGTGAGGAATCCCCAGCAGTGGCTGCTCCAGGTCCATCACCCGGCTCCTGCGGGTGTCCCAACAGTCCCTGCCTTCCCGACAGATGGTACCTCTCACCTCCTGCCTGTGGCTTCCTTCCTTCTGGTACAGCGTGACTTCCAAGGGATCCCTGCATGGCACTCAGGGACGTACAACTCCGAAGTGAGGGGCGCCAGGCAGGTAAATGCTTCCTTCTTTCTGTGCAGATGAGTGGTCCTGAGATGCACGCCCTACTGCTTCCGTGTCCACGGCAGCAAGCCCCAGCTTAAATGCGGTGGCTTCCAGGTAACAGCACACCCTCGTTTTTCACTTCTCCCCTAAGCCCATGCTACCTCTCCCCCAGGCTCTCCTCTCCCCGGACTCTGCTTTCTAGGGAACCCCTGTGTGACACCAAAGTAGCAGCTGGGGAGCAGACCCCGATGCCATAACGGGGGTGGGCAACATCCCGAGAGAGACTTGGAGCAGAAAACAGAAACCCAGTGAGCCCAGAAGAAGCAGAAAGCCTATGCCTTGCGTTTTATCTTATATAAATAAATATGCAGCACTTACTTACTTATGGAGTGGATATAAGAATGAATGAATAAACCAACCAAATAGTTAAAACAAGTCAAGGGTGAGAATGGCAAAGGAGGAACACCCAGTACCTAAGGCAATTCCTGAAGGTAAGGTGGGCCCAGCTGAGCATTTTTAATCCTGACTAAGCAACATGTAGGCATTTATGCTGCCTGGATCTTAAAGTCAGGAAGGATGGATTTTTACACTTTAAAATTTCCCAGGGTCTCAGGATTTCTGTGCAAATAAAAACAGTTAATCCATTTACTTGATCCACTTCTCTGTTTAATATCCATTTTTTGAGCACCCACTATATGCCAGACAGAATTCTCAAACACCTTGCCAACATGTGTGCCTCTGCCTTGCACATACACATGTACATGCAAGGAGGCTGTGGTTTGGGGACCAAACCTATATGCTGCAGAGCTGCCTTTCCGGCTCCCGCACTGGTTCAAGACTCTGCCTCCATCCTCCTGCCCTCATCCCTTCAGCATCCCCGGGCCTGCTATAGCCTGGGGATGCGATCTGAGCATTTGTGCTGCCATCCCAACTTCCTGCCCAGCCGCTGAGTCCTTACCTCCCTGAAGTGGTATTGCCTGGGCAGTTTCTTCAGACAAGGGCTGTCCAACAGGACTTTCTGTGGTGATAGAAAAGTTATTTTAATGTACTTCAGTTTTTAATTTATATTTTATTTTATTTTATTAACTTTTTTTGGATTATAGTTGATTTACAATGTTGTGTTAATTTCAGGTGTACAGCAAAGTGATTCAGTTATACATATAACTGTATCGGTTCTTTTTCAGATTCTTTTCCATATAGATTATTACAGAATATTGAGTAGAATTCCCTGTACTACACAGTAGATCCTTGTTAGTTATCTATTTTATATATAGTAGTGTGCATATGTTAATCCCAACCTCCTAATTTATCCCTCCCCACATTTCACCTTTGATAACCATAGTTTGTTTTTGAAATCTGTGAGTCTGTTTCTATTTTGTAAAAAGGTTCATTTGTATCATTTTTTATTAGATTCCACATATAAGTGATATCATAAGATATCTGTCTTTCTCTGTTTCCACTATTTACAGTAACCAAGACATGGAAGCCACCTAAATGTACATCGACAGAGGAATGGATAAAGAAGCTGTGGTACATTTTTTTATTTCTTTTTAGTTTAAGTACCATTAATTTACAATGTTGTGTCAGCTTCAAGTGTGTAGCAAAGTGATTCAATTATACACACACACATATATGTATATACATATATATATATATATATATATATTCTTTTTCAGATTCTTTTCCATTAGAGGTTATTACAAGATATTAAGTATAGCTCCCTCTGCTATACAGTAGGTCTGTGTTGTTTATCTAATTTATTTGTATATAGTAGTGTACATATGTTAATCCAAAACTCCTAATTTATCCTCCCCCCCATTCTGCTGTCCCCTTTGGTAACCATATGTTTGTTTTCCATGTCGATGAGTCTATTTCTGTTTTGAAAACAAGTTCATTTGTAGATGGAAATGTTTTGATCTGCACTGTCCAAAATTATAATAGTTAGCTACAGTGTGACTAGGAAACTGAATTCTAAATCGTATTCAATTTTAATTTATTTACTTTGGAAAAACACATGATGGTCAGAGCCTACTGTATTAAACAGCATAGCCCTATGCCGTTCATGGTCACGCCCAGGTGTCAGCATTTTACAGACCTCTTCTTCCCCTGGAACAACCTTGTCCTGCTTCCCATTCTCAAGTCAGGCCATTAACTTGTGGATTTTCAAAAATCCCAAACAGTGGAAAAGTTTGTGAGAATTTGCAAGAGTTTTGGCAAATGATGAGAAAAGCAGATGGAGGCAGAAGACCCAGTAAGGGCTGAAGAAGAGGACGGACACCTGTAAATCTCCGAGGATAATAAGAGGAGAAAATGCTATTATACAATTCAGTTTCATAAATGAATTAAAGGCACGGGGGTGCTTCCCTGGTGGCGCAGTGGTTGAGAGTCCGCCTGCCCATGCAGGGGACACAGGTTCGTGCCTTGGTCCAGGAAGATCCCACATGCCGCGGAGCGGCTGGGCCCGTGAGCCATGGCCACTGAGCCTGCGCGTCCGGAGCCTGTGCTCCGCAACGGGAGAGGCCACAACAGTGAGAGGCCCGCGTACCGCAAAAAAAATAAGGAAAACAAAAACAAAAACAAAAACAAAGGCACTGGGGATTAGAGTGACTAACGGAATGAGGGAATCACTGAGTGAAATCACGTTTGAGCTGATAACAAAAGTGCTCGGCTGGGCTCAACAGAAACTGTGGGTGCGTGAGGATTGGGAGGAAAGAGCTGAAGTGAACGGGAAGAGGATGCTTGAGTGGGAAATGGGAGAGGCCCAGTGGTTGGAGGCCGCACGTGGACAGGTGTCAGAAAACCACCGCCCTGCTCCCCTCCTCAAACAGTCGAGTTTGCCAAATTGTATGCAACCTCTCAGAATTCCACCTCAGACGGGGTTTATGGCATGATAAGTGTTTTCATCACTTCCCTAAATGAAAGATGGTGAATGAAAGCACAGGACAAGAATGGTTGTCCTGGTACCTGCTCAGTGTTCACGTGCCCAGGGGTGCAACACCGATTATGCACCGTTATAAGTTGGAGCCGATCTGAGAAGGACCACACACAGCAGTGAGATAACTTCAAAGTCTGAACAAAGTAAAAATGATGGCGGGATCAACCATGTTATTTAAAGTTTAAATACACTGTGGAATCTAAAAAGAAGAGGTACAGATGAACTTATTTATAAAACGGAAAGAGACTCACAGACATAGAAACAAACTTATGGTTACCAAAGGGGAAAGGGGGGAGGGATAAATTAGGATTTTGGGATTAAAAGATATGCACTATTATATATAACATAAACAACAAGAATCTACTGTATAACACAGGGAACTATACTTAATATTTTTTAATAACCTATAATGGAAAAGAATCTAAAGAATATATATATATATATGTATATATAGCTGAATCACTTTGCTGTACACCTGAAACTAACACGATATTGTAAATCAACAACAATTCAATTTAAAAAATCACTAAAAAATGTTTAAAGACACTGTATCAGGTCCTGGAAAAGCACAGCAAAGAGAATTTAAAAGTCATGAATCGACATGTAACATCGAAGCACTGGAGACGCAGCACCGAGATGAGTGTCCCCGAGGACACACGGAGACACCTTTCATCAAAATCACTGTCCAACGCAGTGGGATGGCACAGAGACCAACCTGAATACCGGGTCACCCATAGCCCCCTCAGTTTCTCCTTTCAGGCCAGAGAATGGCTATCCTACTGTGCAGCAAGCTTGGGTTTGGTGTGTTCAAGATTCGGAGAAGGGAGCTCTCTAGCACAGAATTTGACTTCCACCAGCAGATGTCCTTCTGCAACAAATCAAATGCAGAAGAACCAAGGCTCAGCCTATTGTGTGTTTTGCCTTTTCAGAGCCTTGGTTCTTTCAGGGGCTTCAAGTGTGTAGGGGCCTGGCTTGTTGCCAAAGCATCTGCCAAGCCTCTCTCTCCTCGGCTTGGGTGATGGAGGGTCCTTGAGCAGCAAGCTTAATGGTGTTCACCTGACATGGCAGAGCTGGCTGGAGGCCATCAAGGAGGAGGTGGGGGAAGTGTCCAAGGGAGAGGGACCTCCAACCGTTACTCTCAGAGCCTGGGAGTGGGGCTGGGGAAGGTGGTGACCCTGTCTACCGCTGAGATAACAGTGTGTGTGGATCTGATCGTCTTAAATCACTGAGATTCTATCACTGAGAATGACTTTGCTCCAGCCAGCATGCAGATGACCCAGTGCTAGACCAAAAAGGCAGATGGAGGCCGCTGACACTCAGCACCCAACACTCCTGATCAGAGGATGGCATGGTCAGATGTGCCTTCCAGCCCCTTGGAAGCCCTGTGAGGGCCATTTAGGTGATGAATGGCCTGAAGAAGGAAGCTGATGGGAAAATTCCCTCTGGCTTTAGAGCACGAATCTCCCCTGCTCTAAAATGAAATACTGCAGTCAGACCTCCTCACAAATCATGTGGAGGGTTTATTCATATCGGGGGAGGTGAACTTCCAAAAGGTATTGTCATTTACATTAGTGAATTCTCTCCTTTACCCCAGGAATTTTTGTTTGTTACCACGTCTGTCTTTTTTAGATTAATCTGAAACCCAAGAAAATTGGAGATAGGAGAAAAATCCGTTTCTTCTACACTGGAAAATGTGCACATGGGTCATATATGGGAGAAGCTAGGGTAAAGGAGGATGGTGTGGAGTAGGGGCTTTGGGGAGGATACGTAGAAATTAGGAAGTAAAAAATATATAAGAAATCAACACTGATGACCTGCTATGCACCAGGCACTATACTTGGCAAATGTATACATTCTATTTTCTATAAAGCCTCCTAATGTCCTTTAAGACTGAGACCACATTCCCTGTTCTATAGATTTGGAAGAGGCTACATGCTTTAGAAAACCTAACAGAGCCAATAAGTGATGGATATAATGCTTGGACAAGTCTGTCTGAATCCATCTCATAAACATGAACACGGTGTCCAACCCAGGCCAGGAACATGCATTCTCCGAGTCTTTGATTACTTAATCTCCAGTCATCCTTCCAATTTCAGCTTACATGTCACTTCCTTAAAAAGACCTTCCACAGCTCCCCTGGGCACCCTCTTCATTACCCTCGTTGCTACTGTGTAAGTATTTTGTTCAGTATTTGCTGGTGACCATATCTGTTTTGGTTATTATTATATTCTTAGTGCCTCACTCATAACAAATAAGCATTTCCTGAATGAATGAATGAAGACAGTTAAGTAGCACCGATGGACTAAAGTCCATATTTTGCCTTAATAGTGCCTCTTGTGTATTTTCAGAGCCAGTTATGACTCTTAAAAAAGCCATGCTTTGTCTTTTACTTCTGTCTGTAAAAACGAAATCCAGCATTGATCTTGCCTGGACATGTCTCCCGAAATACCGAATGCACGTTCCATCCGTAAAACATTCACTGGACTTGTTCTTTATTCATCTCCATTCTTCACCAAGCATCAAGTCCTATATGCTCAGTTATTACTAATAAATACCCAAAGTATTAAATATGTAATTGGACAATCTGTTATATTAGTTACGTAATAGAATTGTGGTGGGCATAAATGTTAATAAATAACAATGCAATATTATTAGTGATCACTTATACTTGCAAAATGATGAATTATGCAGGAGCCTCTAAATTCTTGAATGTAACATTATATTAGATGGAAACTATCAAAGGTATATTTTATTCATAGCAGACTCTCAACATTTATACTTTTGACAGGTCCAATCATCTCACTCCGACTTGAGATTAAAGGAGGCTTGGTGTGAGATAGATTCAGGTTAACTCTTGGCAAACTGCTCGGATACCATGATTTTCACAGAATGCCCCAGCTCCACTGTGTTCAGGGAACACTTACTCTGCAATGTATGTGAATCCAAGTCCCAGGGCTTCTCAGAGGCACAGGAAAGGGGCGCTCACTTGGCAGTGGCACAATGGGAACTTGCCAGATGGTCAGAGCATATGCTCCAGCGACTCCCGCCATCTGGAAATTTATTTGCAGGTCACAGAACAATTTTGCATGGCTCTGGCCTCAAAGTCAAAATTGGTTGTTTAGCACCATAGAATGCGTTTCTCATATAGAAATTTTGTAAAGGAGGTATCTATTGGTTCTTGAGCACTTACCACTTGGTATGTGTGTTACTTCTTCTTTTCTTTAATCTTTGCATCCACCCTGAGATAGAAGCATTATTACACATTCCAGCCCTTATTCTAAAGCTCAGTAAACACTCAGAGTCATCGTATAGCTTGTCCACGATCAAGGTAAGTGGCCAAGTATGGATATGAACCCAGATCTACCTTAGGTCAAATTCAGATTATGCTTTTATTACATCCCAGGCCCTCCTGAGGCAACTCAAATTATATCTTTGCCATTCTTTCTTTTTCAGTAGTATTTCAAGTGCTATTTCCACTCAAGCACAAATACTAATCAGACTTTGGTTGTGTGCTGATTACTATGTAATCCTTGGAGAAAACATGGCAAGTAATCAAGATTCAATCTCTTCTTCCATGAAGTTTTAAAGAATTAAAAAAAACCCTTAGATTTACTTAATATTATTATTATTTTAAAAGTAAAATTAGAACTGGTTGGTTTGTATTTTTTTTACTCTCTTTAAATACACCATGAGCCTGAGATGGAGCCCATCACAGGGCCACCAGCACCATCCCTACCTTTCCACTGAAGTTGTTTCTGTCAAAGCATCCAAACCCCCAATGTAAAATGCTTAGACCTTGTCCTCTAAATCTCAGCCCTGCTTTGCAGAGTGGTAGGCTTTCTGTTTCCCTGTTCGGTTTACCCACTCTGGGATTTGCTAGGGGCCTCCTTGAATTTTCAGTGAACTGTCAGCTTCTCAGGCCAGGGGTGTTCCTGGGACCTCTGGGAGGACTCCGTGCAAAGCCCATGTGCCACCTTGTGGCTGGAGCAGGAATTTCTCCTTCCTGTAATTCTGAGGCCAGGAGACAGCCACCAGGGACTCAATGTGATTTTAATCAACTTAATTTGTTTTTAAACTTGTTTTTATCTTATTTGTCCTCAGTGAGACCAGTGATTCCACTAATCTTCTGACCTTTTGTTTTAATTGAAGTATACTTGATTTACAACGTTGTGTTTGTTTCAGGTGTACAGCAAAGTGATTCAGTTATACATACATATATAATATATAATATAATATAATATAATATAATATAATATAATATAATATATATTCTTTTTCAGATTCTTTTCCCTTATAGGTTATTACAGGATACTGAGTACTGTTATCTGTGCTATACAGTAGGTCCTGGTTGTTTATTTTGTATATAATTGTGTGTATATGTTACTCCCAACCTCCTAATTTATCCATCCCCCTCCCCTCCCTTCCCCTTTGGTAACCATCAGTTTGTTTTCTATGTCCCTCAGTGTCTAGGTTAACTTTGGTCTATCGAGGAAGAGTAGTCCAAGAGAATCTTCCTTGCTTCTCTAATTTCTTATTTTATACCTACGACTTTCCATATGCTTTCATGATATTCCTTTGGAAAATGCAAATTCAGCTTTATGACAAAAAGTGATACTTATGGTTAGGTTTAAAAATGGAATCTTTGGGAAAACTAAAAATACAGAAGAGAAAATTCTTTAAAAGAAATATCTCAGTCTTCATGTTTCGGATTCACGTGGTGCAATGAATGACCAGGACCACAACTATGTAGAAGGTTTTTTCCAGCTTATTTCTATCCTCCTTTCTCTAAATCAATGGTCCTCAAAGTTGACTATATACTGGAATCGCCTTGGTAATTCCGATGGGTAGTCAAGTTTAAAAACCACTGTGAATCTAGACCCAGAATGCCAAAAACAATTTATTATTTGTACATCTTATACTAACCCGCAGTACCGATCAGTCTGATGTGCCTTTGTTTGAGAGAAAACTATTAAATGGAAACAGTTGGAACGACATGGTTCACACAAGGGTTAGTGACATAAACTTATTAACTCAAGGTTAACTATTAAATACAGCTTTACCTATAGCTACTGACCGCAGCACTTCAAAGTCACAGAGTTCACACTAGCATTTTTGTGTTTCTGGAGATTTGTGTGAGAAGGAAAGCAGGGTATATAATGGGAAATACCTTTAGCTTTACCCAGAGTTCTTACCGAGACAGCTCTGATGTTTGCTAGTTAGAAACAATAAAAGAAGTGGATGGTGAGTAAGTAGTGGTACTTAGGGTCTTGAGAGGTGTACACAGTGCACTATTTCTAGAAGAACTTGGCAACTTTAGAAGGTCTACACTCTTTGTATACTTAACATGCTTTGTCTTTATAACACCATTGGGTTCTATAGATATTTGGCTTTTCACTTCACTGCATTTTTTCACTGAACAAACAATATTTAAACAATAGGTACTCATTTTTAACGTTGTTTATAGTAATGAATAAAACATTGCGTGTATGAATGAAATAGGTCACACTTTCCTCTTCCAGATATGCAGGGAGTAAAAATAATGCATGTGACCCCCCAAAATCCAGTCATAAGTATAAATGATACATGTGTTCATATGTTCACTCTTTTTAAAAAGAGGACTTTGTAGGGTTTGTAATATTAAATACATGCAAAACAGGAAATGAATATTAAAACTGAAGAGTTTATACAGTTAAAAGGGGCAAAACAAAAGAGATGGTATCAGGCAACAGGACCAAAATGTAGGTAAGTATATGATATATGCAATATCGATTAACCAAAAATATAATTAATACTACTTTTTAACCAATGTCTTACAAAAAGTGCAGTTTTCCTTTAAAATGATGCAATATATCCAGGACTGTTTCTGTTGAATTTTTCTTTGAAACCCCAGAAACGTAGTCATTATTTCACAGGTTGCAGCATTTTGAAGATCAATGATGGCTTATAATAGGGCAGTGGGTAATCAGAAAAGGATCCCACTTCAGCCCAGACCACTCTGGGCTATCATGGATCTACCTATTTTTCCCAGAGGTGAGAACTCGATGGATATTTCCCCCTCGGTTGCCTGTGAAGAGAAAACTGTACCTTTTTTTTTTTTTTTTTATGTTTTATTTTCTAGGGAAGCATACAGTAGAACTAAATTTTAGATTGAATCTATCTCTCTGAGAACAGACCAAAAAAAAAAAAAAAAAGCCACAAAAGCATAGATTCTAATGCTAAAACCTGCACTTTTTCTGTTTCCAGTTCTCGTGGAAGAGGAAGGGATAGAGAAATGGATGGAAATTAAAATTATGGAGCACCTGGAATAGTCTAGACTCTGCGTTAAGTTCCTTACATTCTCTATTTTACTTTACATCAACACTTTGAAAAACGTTTTCTAATCTCTGTCTCCCAGATCAGGGTACTGAGCCTCAGAGAGGTTAAACAATTTGCAAAATGCCACGCAGATTTTTGTTTGAGTCCAGATTTGTAACTCAAGCTCACACTGCTTTCTCTGTGCTCTACTTGAACATGAGAGAAGAGAACAAGACACTGAAGAAGGTACCCACTCCAGGCCTCCGCCTATCTCAGGTATTGGTGGGTTCCAAGCGCCTCCAGGCTGGGTGTGTGACTCCTGTCTCTATGGAGCCACGCCTCATGTGAGTCTAGTTTCTTGGGATATGAGGTCATTATCTTTTCATATTCATCCTCTGCTCTCTAGGTCCTCAGGACACAGCCGTGCAAGGCGCAGCTCGGCAGGCGGTGAGCACAGCCAGGAGGTTGGTTGTCAACTTCCTCCTTTTCCAGGATAGATATATTTTACCGTAAACCTGTATGTTCCACGATTGCTTCAGTTTGTGAAAACCCGATGCCCCTGGCAGGTGAGCTCTCCTAACACCTCCGATGTTTCCACCTCCCCCCCACCCAGCCCCATCCCATGTTGCAATGAAGGGGGAGCAAGAGGAGAGAATGATAGATGTGATGTCGCTATTACTGGAATGACATAGTGGATGCTTTTCTTCTACCTCAGTTCCTCCTCATCATCTGCATCTCTCCTCCTTCAGGCCCAAACCACCAACACCATGCTTACAGGTTACTTGAGTAGAGAGAACCATATTTTTACCATGTTTTCAGTTGCTATCAAAAATAATGAAATACTATATCTAGGTATTTTTATGAAGAATATAATCAGTTGAACCTAGTGAAGGGAAAGAATTTTGTGGAGGGAAAAAGAACTCACCTGTACTGACCCTGGTCATGCACCCACCAGTGGGTGGATGGTAGGCACCTGTCTCCCAAGAGAGCAGAGAGCAGAGGGCAGGACGACAGCTGGAATCATATGATGAAGAGTCAGGGAGAACAGCTATGTTCTTCAGACTTTCTGAGCCAAAAATAAGGGCACACATTATAATAAGTTCGATGTTACTGTTTTTCTTAATTTCAGAAAGGCAATCTGTTTTTTTTAGATATTATTATTTTAAAGCAGGTTTAGGTTCACAGCAAAATTGAGAGGAAGGTACGGTAAGTTCCCACAGACCCCAGGCCCCACACATGCACAGCCTCCCCACCACCAGCATCCCACACCTGAGTAGTCCATTTGTTACAGCTGATGGACCTACATTGGCACATCATGATCACCCAAAGTCTATAGTTTGCCTTAGGGCTCACTCTCAGTGTTGTACATTCTGTCAGTTTGGACAAAGGAATAATGGCATGTATCCACCACTATGGTATCGTAGAGAGTATTTCCACTGCCCTAAAAATCCTCTGTGCTCTACTTATTCATCCACCCCCAACCACTGGCAACCACTGATCTTTTTACTGTCTGCATGGTTTTGCATTAGTTTGATGTTATTTCTACTAGCAATGCAATGTTATTCATCTTTGTACCTCCCGTCATTAGCTCATCATAGCTTTTGGAATAAAGTTTGAATCCTTAGTTCACAATACTCTTCACAGTCTCATTTTTTATTACCTTCCTAATCTCTTCTCTTGTCATTTCTGCACATATTTGACTCTGGTCATAAAGAAGCATTCTAAGTATAAAATAACTTTCTTACATCTCAGTTGTTCTATGTGTTCTCCCATGAACAAAAGCCTGCAATGACTATCAGCCTGCACCTGTGGAATGAATGACCCCTCCCCCCTCGTTACCATGCTTAACTGTGCATTCTAACAGATAGAGATGGGTCATAACTCTGAGTAAACAGTGGTTTTTGCAAATGTACATTCTGAGTCATAAATTGCTATAACCTATGATGGAATAACAGAGTTGCTAGGATTGTCCTTCCTCCATATATATATATATATATATATATATATATATATATATATATTTTTTTTTTTTTTTTTTTTTTTTTTTTTTTTTTTTTTTCTTTTTAAATCTTGCTCTTTTCTCTCCCAAAGCTAGTATAAGTGTAACCTGTTTCAGGAAGTTTTGCCTTGCATGTCCCATGGGATTTAGAGACCCATCAGGTAGGGTACCCCATCACCCTATGCTATCTCCATTCCAGAACTTACCATGCCATAGGGGGGCCATTGATGTCCTTGTCCTTGTATGTTTCTCCCACATAGTCTGGAAGTATTTGTGGGAGTTTTTCTATTGCTTGGCAAATCCTGGCACATAGAAAACATTCAATAAAACGCTTATTGAAAAGAATGTCAAAATAAGAATCACCTGGAATTTTGTTGGATTTGTCATGAATAGAGACCAAGTTTAATAAGATAATTCTAGAGGCATTTTGAAATATTTTCCACTTTCCTAGGTTTATAATATATGTTACTCTGATACCTGCTTCCCCATAATGGTTAAAAATCCATGCATACTAATTTGATTTTGAGTGTTGGGGTATTTAGCTTTCCACTGGCAGAAACTAAGAGGTTAGAGTTGAGAAACAGGTTTTGCAAACAGAGTCCCAGAACCATCCATGTCTGAGTGTCAGCCCACTTAGTATTCTGCTCTTTGATATGGAGGGTTAGGTTGTTAGCGCTCAGGTTGACTCCTTCCATGATGGCAGCTGGGGAAAAAGAATCTCTGTGATGAGCACTTACTTCATCCAAGCTCTTGAACTTGATAAATATGGGTAAGAAAGTGACTGATCAATAAGTATCAAACAAGAGGCGTTGGATTATTCAAAATTATGATTATTCAAGATTGTGATAACATTTGGCCACTGCTTAAATGAGAAAAAAAAAACATGGCAATCAAATAATTGTGATCAAAGGGAGATTTGCATAGCAGATTTATTTAAATTCCCGATTTTCTTAAAACTCCACTGGAATAAGATACAAAGAAGGGTCAGGGATATATGATAATGACATTGAGTTAATAGAGAGTTAGAATTCAATTTTTTTCAGTTGCACTATCTGCCTAAAATTCCCCTAACAAGATCATTTTTGTACATGAAATTTTGCACCTCATTTCCCCTAATTACATCCTTTAAAAGACATTCTTTGAGAATGCATAGTGAACAATGTAGAATAAAAAAATACTTATCTTTCTTCTCTCCTTGTTAATTGTCAAGTCTTATTCTTACATCTGACTTCAGCATTTATCTTTTTCTATCCGAAATAAAACATTTTTTTCATCACCTAAATTTCAGAGACTTTTCTTTTGGGGAACAGGGAGAGAAACCTACCATTTTAATGAATACAGAAGAAACATTCTCCCTTTCTCTCCTTTAACACTGTCTTCCTACCTTACTTTCATCATGCAACATGTTCTGCTGAATCATATAATTATTCAGTACTTGTTTTGGCTGCAAGACTACAAACTTCCCAAGGACAGGAACAATACCTTGTAGATTTCTTGAATCCTTACCGTAGCAAAAGGGTGCCTTGTGAAGAATATGCATCTGACAATTTTTGTTGAATAGAATGACACTGAGCAGTTTTTATATCTTACAAGGAGTCCTGCATTATGTAAGTATTTCCAACTATTAGAAATGCTCTCCCTATTTTGAGGTCATTTCTGTTTCTTTTATCTTCCTCCAGATCACTTACTACATAAAACTATTTGAAGTATGTCTAACCATTTTCCCATGTCAGTCTAACAAATTCTTGAAGATAATTATATTATGCATCTGAATATTTTTTATACCCTTATCCTCAGCACCTGTTTCTTCATATCTTGATTTGAAATTTGATTATCTGGTTGCTCTTCTTTGAGTATGCTCTTGTACCTCTCTGTTAAATATATATTAATAAGTAGAAATCAAAATTGGATGTAGTCCTCTGAGATGATTTGTTCAGCTAAAGTAAATAGAACTATCATTACTATTGCTCTAATACAATTTTTCTACCAAATGCTAGTAATACTATCCACACATACTTGGCTACTTTTAAAATCACCTGTATGAGTTAAATAAGAATTATTTTCTTTTTAATAGAAATCCAAGCTTCTCTTAGCTTAGTCACTATCATCTTATTCTTGTAATTTTTGAGGGGATTATACATCTTTCTCTAATATAAGTTGATAGAAGATGATAGATAGATCGAAACAGTTAATAATTTTTTTTGGGGGGGGATACTTATTTTGCAACAGGTACTTTAATGTGCTATCTAATCCTCATAATGCAAAAGCTATTATTGTCCTGATTATAAAATGAGTAAATGAGGGTAATGAAGTTTAGGAAGATAAAACTAGCAGTTTGCCTCTGAATCCTGGACCCCCAACAGCTTCTTCACAATCATATCTCTGCCTGATAAGATGCTCTTAGAGTCAAAATATGTTTGCCTCTCATCTGTTGTTGCATAAACATCATGACACCAGGAAAATGGCTAGTTGAGTCAGATATATTTGGGAATGTGTACAGAGGTGTGTGCATGTGCTCTGCCCCAAAACTGTGCCACATGAAGAGGGAGGGGCTCCTCCTTTCATCTCTCCTTAATGTAGAGGGTCTTCTGGTGACAACCTCCTTCCTTCCTGGATCTATTGTAACTTTCAGAATTTTTTAAGAAGAAGACTCTAAACCGAGATCTACATCTTGGTGGGAATAGCTGTGGACGGGTGGGACTTTGGTCTTTTCTCAAAACAAAACACTTGGCAGTTGCCTTGTCTGTTCAAAGGCAGGAAGAGCCCTGTGTTAATGTCACATGATGCTCCTTCTTGGGTAGAAAGCATTGCATACAGACCGTCTTGTCAAGAGGGTTGATTTATGTATCTTCACAGTTTTTGAGAAGTATCAAGGGTTTTTCCATTTCCTGATCATTTGCAGAGTATTTTATAAAACCCATTGGAAAACACACTTACAAATCAGGGTTAGATTACCTCGATTTAGAAGTTGATTGGAAAAAGAAAAAGAAGATTTTACTATCAACATCATGTTGGATAAGAATAAAGGGCATGGTCCTAATGGTCAGGCGACCTGTGTGTGATGACAAGTTCACCTCTGCCCTTTTAATGTTTTGTTCCTAGGATTATTGAAAGGCATCATATACCATGGCAAAGACCCCAAGAGCTCAAGACCTGAATCTTAAATATCCCCAGGTCCCCTGTTTTGCATATTATCTCACAGAAAACTATACGTGCTTTGTAAGATTGGTTCTGACGAGCCGTTTCACCTCTGATGCTCACTCAGTTACTAGTAGGTGCCAAGGCTTGAGTTTACATTCTAATTACAGCCTTCAGCTCATCCTTTCTCAGTCATCACACTAAGCATAGTCCTTTGAATAACAGCTTCTCCATGAAGCATGGAGATCACACAAGCACATCTCTCATAAGTAGTTCCTTCACCATTCTAGTCACAGCTCAGATCTTCTCTGTGCGTGTGTGTGTGTGTTTCATAATGAAAAAGAAGTGTCAGAGAAGGAATGACCAAGGGGCCAATATACCTAATGTATGCAAAGAATTTAAGAAAGTCCTGAGGGTTAGGCAAGAGGAATCATTGCAATGATCCTAACCTGTATTTTAATTTATCCTGTAGAAGTGAGGCAGTATCCAGAGTGAGTGATCACCACGTCATTTTATGAACTCACATGACTTCTGGGGAACATGTGGGGAGGATATTTGGGGCATTATCAAACACCTGGAGATTTTCAATTCCTCATTTCTTGCTTCTGTGATTTATTAACAGTTCTGCTAATGGAGATAGAATGCAACCCCCAATTATAGCAGTGGATAAGGCTGAATGCTGCACAGTCTATGCTATTCAGAGTACAGAATATCTTCAACCTAGTTGATCATTTTTGAATCATCAGCTCCATCTTTATGTTAAATTAACAATTTAACAGCTGCTTTCATCAAAGTTCTTTTGTGTCTATCAACTGGATACTGCCATTTTTTTTTTCTTAAATGCAATTTGCAAGATCATTTCTGTATCTTTTTAGTCGCAGATTACTGATTTGCATGTTTCCTCAATTTGTATACAAATGTTCAGGCATTTATATACCATCTAGGGAGCATGAAACACCCTCCACAGCCCTAGAGAGTAATTTAATCCATCTCACCATTCAGTTAACTTAAATTTTTTTCTTTAAGGACAGGTGAAGAATGAATGCAGTAACCTATGACTGAGCAGAGGTCCATTGGTTCCCAAATAAGAAATATTCTAAAGCAAAAGAACAACCAAAGGTTCTATTTTTACATAATTCCAGTAAGTGGAAATACTGAAAATTGGGTCAGACCTGTTATAAAAGACAGGGCTTGTCTCACCTTTTATGCTAGTTAGCTCAGGTTACAGTAACAAAATACCATTGGCTGGGTGGCTGACACAGTAGAAATTGATTTCTCACAGTTCTGGAAGCTGGGAAGTCCAAAATTAAAGTGCTAGCCAATTCAGTTCCCGATGAGGGCTCTCTTTCTGGCTTACAGATGGCCACCTTCTCGCTTTGTCCTCACATGGCCTTTCCTCTGTGTTTGTGTACACATGCACACACACACACACACACACACACACACACACACACACATATACACACGCACAGATGGAGATGAGGGAGGTGATAAAGAGAACAAGCTCTCTGGTATCTCTTTTTACAAGAGCACCAATCCCATCATGAAGGCCCCAATCTCATGATCTCATTTGAACTTAATTATTTCCCAAAGTCTCCTTCTCCAAACACCATCATATTGAGATGAGGACTATAACATATGATTTTTTTGGGGGGTGGGGCACAATTCAGCTCATAGCAACTTTCATAGCTTAGAAAATATTTTGATTTTAGCTATAATTTATCAATACTTTACAATTTTCATTATATTCCTAAGCTATAGGATATACTAATACAGCCTCAATGTCCTGAATCCAAAAGAAAGCATTAAGGTGACAATGCACCTAGAGTTTCAAGGAAAATCTGTGGTGTACTTTTCTCAGATGTCACTTGAATCTGAAATAAGTTGCTTTGTTGGCCACTAGATCTGCCTTAGAACCCAGGTCCTCCTGATCTGAATGGCCTCCTTCAGGACACTCAGTATAATACTCTCTTACAAGTTGAGTTTAGAAGGAGGAATGCCTATAATTAGTCTCTGTAATGAGTGTCAATCTAGCCCCTTCAAGCAATCCCCCAGATAGGAGCTGGTCAGATCTGACCATTGCAGGAAGCTGTGGGACCATATCTTGAAGGAAGTGCTGGGGAGGATGGAAGGGGAGGAGGGACAGGAGGATTCCCAGCAGAGTCCATGAGGGATTAATTGGAGTCAAGGGGCAAAGAGCAGGGGGTACCAGATGCTGACATCAAGTCCACAGGATCAAGGGGTGAGTTTGGGTGGGAGAATAGAATCCAAAAATCTGGGTAAGTGGGGCAAAGTCGAAATGAGAACAGGCCCAAGACCCTAAGCAGCATTTAGGCAACCATAGCTTGATTTATCCACTGCTGAGTGCTAGATGGAAAGAAAGAAACTTGTTTATCTGGGGGAAAGGATCAGAGGCAGTGTGGACCCAACAGTTCCCAAAGGGGAAAGCAAACAAGGGGCGTGGCTGACAAAACCAATGGCTCTTAAATCTTTTGCTGTTCAAGTTCACCGCAGGACATGCCTTGGCTTAATATGTTATCTCCCGCAGAGTTGCAAGCTTTTTAAAATCAGGGCTTTGTCACACTCTTCGTCTCCCTGCTCCTCACAGAGTACATGGTAGTGTCCAATAAACATTCAATTTGGGTTCTACTTTCTTACACACCTTTTTGTAATCAGGCATAAATATGAACTTCACTAAGAGAGGTAGCATTTTTTTTTTTTTTTTTTTTTTTTTTTTTTGCGGTCCGCGGGCCTCTCACTGTCGTGGCCTCTCCCGTTGCGGAGCACAGGCTCCGGACGCGCAGGCTCAGCGGCCATGGCTCACGGGCCCAGCCACTCTGCGGCATATGGGATTTTCCCGGACCAGGGCACGAACCCGTGTCCCCTGCATCGGCAGATGGACTCTCAACCACTGCGCCACCAGGGAAGCCCAGAGAGGTAGCATTTTAAGTTATTCTAAAGATCTCATATCAAGGAGCTAATGAGTTTTAGGCCCTTTCTGTAGAATAGGTTTTGATTTGATGAGGGAAGTAAAAGCTAATTTAGCCTCAGGCTCCTAAGGGAGGGGCCTGCGAGGAAAGGGGAGGGCACAGGTGGTTCCAAAAATTAAAAGCAAATGATACAAATAGAGCGGAAGCTGATGCTAGACCTTTCCAATGACATTTTATTAGTAAGCCAGTCACTGATTCTTGTTTTGGAAGATTCTGTAAGCAGATAAGGAGCTTTGCCAAAATTTTTGCATCAACCTGATATCTCAAGTCCTCCTGTCAAAATAATGAGACTAAAGAAGCGATTGAGGGAAGAAAGTGAAATTAACAGAAAGGCAATTTCTAAGCAGTGATGTGGATTCAGTGCAGATCTCCAGAGTTGGATGAACCATGCATCACTGCCTGACAGCTGCCAACGTAGGATGGTCCTCTTCAAATAGGCTGGTGGGGACCAGTGTGTTCTTCTCTCTAAGAGATCAGCCAAATTGTGATGAGGAAAGTATGTGTAATTGTTACTGAGTTTCAGAAATAAACCTACCTGGAAGTTGTGATAGTTAAGAGGGGTCAGTTGATTCCAAGAGCCTGAGATAAGCCATGTGTCTAATCTGTCCACATTTTAGGAGCCAAAGATCACCAGCTATCAACTAGCTACATCAGAACCATTGGATTTCCATCCCAGACTCACTGAATCAGTATCACAGGATGGACCTGGGAATGTGCATTTTACCAGGATATCCAGGTGTTTCTCATGCACTACAGGGTTTAGAGAAAACCGTTATAGAATCTAACCTGCCTTGAAACTTTCAGAGCTGTGGTTCTGTAACTTTGCTTCATACAAGAAATATCTGGGGAGCTTTTAAAAGCCTGGTGCCCAACCCACACTCTGTACCAATTAAAAGTGAATTTAAGGGGTTGGGATCAAGAAGTCACTCTTTTTTTTTTTTCTTTTTTTTTTTTGCGGTACGCGGGCCTCTCACTGTTGTGGCCTTTCCCCCTGCGGAGCACAGGCTCCGGACGCGCAGGCGCATTGGCTATGGCTCACGGGCCCAGCTGCTCGGCGGCATGTGGGATCCTCCCAGACCGGGGCACGAACCTGTGTCCCTTGCAACGGCAGGCGGACTCTCAACCACTGCGCCACCAGGGAAGCCCAAGAAGTCACTCCTTTTAGACCCTAGCAGGTGTTTCCAATGTGCAGCAAGTGTGAGAACCACTTTTCACTTGGAGTAAAATGTGCCAGGCTCAGGGTCCTTTCTGGTGGCACTTAGAGAAGCTTGGATTAGGGGTGTGATATCACAGCTCTGCATGGCAGGGCCACCCCCAGTGGTGGCTCCGCAACACTAAGTCTTGCTCATGCTATTTAAACTGGCAAAAGACCACCTTGCAGCAAATGCAAAGCATTCATCTATGAAGAAGAGTATAGATGAAGCAGTGGGAAATGCCTTGAAGTGTGGCAGAATCAAAGTCTAGAAATCTGTGTCTATTGTTTGTCACCTGGAACAGTCCTCAGCAAGTAATTTGATGACTCTGAATTGCAGCTCTCTTACCTGTAACGTGGATGTGACAGTACCAGCCTTGTTACATGGTTGCTATTTTATCCTATTAAAGAAGTTGACATATTCAAATGCACAAAGTGCTTTTGATTGGAATTGAGAGAGCTATTTGGAATTCCCTACTTAAACCTGGAGTCAAGTCTCCATTGACTAACATTTGTGATTTTCTTACTTGTTTCTCCATTATTAAACACTTTTACAGCCTTTTATAAGGTCAGCAGTGCTAAATATGTTGCTCTTTTGTCTTAGACTAATTTTGCATCACACTGTCATAATTGGCCCACGGGTTCTATGGTGTTGGTACTTTTATCTATTGCTGCTGAATAAGAGGGAAGACGAGGAGGACTTTTGCTGCCTACACATCTGAAAAAGTCCAGATCCATCTGGAAACCATTTGGAGTTCATAGGCAAATGAAGTCGGTCATAAAATACAAAGAACTCAAGAGAAAAAATAAACTACCAAGGTTGAATTAGAAGTTAAGGTCTCAGCTCTTATCTTTCTTAATAATGCCTCCTCTGCTTGCCATGGCAACTGCATGTGATGGGAGTTGTTATGGCAAGGGGATAGGACTACCCAAGGGAGAAGCTGTGAAATACTGCAAGGGGAGAAGGCATTTGGGGACTTGTAAAAACTTGGACCTGAATGTACCTGTGTGATCACTTGTGTGAATCAGCATGTGTCCCAATCCACTCAGATTTTGAGGCACACTAGTCTTCATCATCTTTCCTTTGGTGCAGAGTCCCGAAGGATTTGGGGTATCAAAAGGTGGGTCCTGGTGTTAGTGAGTGTAAAAGCGTCTATCTTGGTACCTTGCCCTTAGAAGGCATTCTGCCTGTGTTAGCTAAATATGAATAATGTAAATGAGCAGCATGTTTATGTCAAGCTTTGAGCATATGCACTCTCAGTAGAAAAATACTGCTTAAAAACTCAAGCAAGAATGAAAAGCTTCTTTGATCGATAGAGAATTAGAGCAACTGGAGTTAAATCCTTTTTCAAGGTCACCTCAAATGAATTGATGCATTGTGAAGGGTATCTGACCCGCTGGCGCTCTGCGGGAGCGTGCTTTCTCCTTGTATGTACTCTAAGTTTCCTAGATGATTACAAATACAAGGATGACCATTTAGCAGAGACTGAGGCTAAAGTTTATTGTTTTTACTTGGCAAAGAGTTGAAATTCTAGGATTCGAGGAGACTAGAGACCTGTCAAGGGGCTATTTCACTGACCACAGATCCTTTGCTTGAAACCACATAGAGCCGTGTTTGGTTTTCCTCACATGGATTTCAGCTCCCAGATTGTGTGACTTTGGCCCTCCTGGGAGTAAGACGAATTCTCTCAAAATCTAGACAATCTACACTCTCCACTTCTTAGTTGGGGGAGGAATAGTGGGTGCAGGACTTTTCTCAGCACTGAATGATTTTCATGAAGAGGACAAGGACATTTCCAACCCATTTTTGATTTCTTTGAGGACCAAAATGATGGGCTGTGATGAGGTCCAATTAGACGGGGGTGAATCCAGTTTGATGGCCTCATTTTGTCACCTTCCATGATTCTACTCTGTTTCATGACAATCGAGAGTAAACCGCAAGCTGTCACATGTACGGCAGACGTTTCTCACAGAACCTTGGCCAGTGGTAGATACTCTACTTGGTGCATCTGTGAAAAGAACCTTCCGGTAAATGTACACAGGATCCTAGTGCCATTCACTTTAGTTTAGTAGAATAATCATCACTTGTTAATTCCTTGGAAGAAAGGAAATATCATTAATGTGTATGGGGAGGTCAGGAGACTTTGGGCTTATAAAGAACACTTTGATAAAGGCTCTTCCACCATGGTCTTAAGAAAACAGCAGACACCACTTTTGGCTGTTGTTTCCTGGGTTCCAACACCTGGGTCTTCCTTGATGAAGTTTGACCACCTCTATTATTTAGCCAGTCTCAGGGCAGGAGTAGATTAGGAGTTTTAGCCCCTATGGCCATCGGGCTTAGAAATTAGGCTTATTTTCACAGACGTCCTGGTGTCTTTGTATTGAGGATAAGCCCTGCGTGTTTATGTGGAGGCTCTGTACTGCTGCCTTGGTCCACAGCTTAGCTTCAAGCTCTACTTTCTGGCCTTTTGTCTGGGGCCATTAAATCTAGCTTTTTTTTTTTTTTTTCTTCTTTGGATTTCTGTGTCTAGAGTTTTATCTTGCTCAGTGGATTTACTTTCAAATTCCTGTGCCAGCCCTACATGAGCTTGAATGAGTTGTCTCCTCTGTGTGCACCCTGGGTGCCAGCCCACCGGGTCCAAGGATGGGTCCTGTTAGACTTTTAGACACGTTGACTTACACCCCATCCTGCTGCCGTTGTGGTGACTGTGGTCAGCACAGAGCCTCAGCACAGAGCTGAGGATGGCTTCCTCACTTGCTCCTTCCCAGGGCAACCCAGTTGGTGGTCACCTGTAAAGGCCCAGGCCTGTCAGCATAATGGGGGCCACATTGTCCAGAACGCTCTGCAGTGCTGCTGATGCCACGTGCCTGCCTGGGGTAACGCTCTTC
>NW_006797342.1:857220-883457 GCF_000442215.2 Lipotes vexillifer
CTCTTCCTTGGCCAGGGTGTATGTCCCTGCCTCTTCTTTGCAAGGCACTAATCCCTGATGAATACCTTGTCCTCCAAACTCTGAGTTGGCCTCCAGAGAATCCCAGCCTGGGATCATGTTCTCCTAATACTGACTCTTTGTCCACGCCAGGCCTGTTGTTCCTATTAGGACATTGGAAATAGGACTCTAGCTGCTTCTCAGGGACAAGTGGCTAGTGTGAGCAACTTCTCTAGACCCCCTCATAAAATATCAGGCCCTGAGATGATACCCAGGGCAGAGTTGCCGTGTGCCCTTATCTATCTGTGCTAAAGCAGTAAGTTCACATTCCCTCCAAGCCCACATCCACAGCCTGCCCACCCAAATGACTAGGAGAGTCTCCAGGCAGCCCAAAGGACCTTCCACAAACTTATTTTGCTCTTACCTTCTGTGATAATATACACCGTCCCTGCAATAAAACTGTACCAAAAAGGAAGTTTCACCTCTTATGTACCTTTTCTTTGTTGCTAAAATATTCATTTTTGGATAATATTTACTGAAGTCCTAGATCTAACACTTGAATAACATTTTTGTCTGTTTTTTCATCTCTAAAATGAAACAACACCACCTAACTTACCTCCTTAAAGGGCTGATGTGATAAATAATATTTAAAGGAGAATGAAGAAATGTGTACACAAATATTTTAAAAACGGAGACATCTTATCACAGCAAGTATGATGACGACGGTTTTATTTTATAATTATTTTGTAGTTGTTGGTTCGAAACTGTTTAGAACTACCCCTGCTTTTTTCTTTTCTAGTTCCATTTGTGGCTGGTGGCTGACATTTACAGGATGGCTATGACAGGGTGCAGCTTTGGCTGGCGGACAGAGCTCTGCTCCAGCCTCGGCTTAAGTGGCTCATATGGTGATTGATCTCCTGACCTTGGGCTCATTAACTTCATCCTCTGGCGAGAGGGACAAACCAGCTATAAGGCACTCTTTGTTAGCACACTTTTCTTTGTATTTCTGGGGGTCAGAGACACTGGGGCCCAACTTGTGTGTGTAATCTGAAGTATATTCCCTTTGCCAGACAGTTTCAGGGATATTCAAAATTCGCTGAAATAAAGTGACAGCATGATGGAAAAATGTAGAAAGCATTATAATACTTCTTAGCTGATAAGAGCAGGTAATAAAAATGAGAACCATGATACTTCAGGACTCTCAAAGAAACAAAACCATGATTCCACATCTAATCCCATAACAAAGTAGGGGGATCACTCCAGTCTCAGGGGCTGGGGTGACTTCTATTGAAATGAATAACTCTGCTATTATTCATCAAGATCAAATTTTACAAACTTTCCTAGTTTAATTTGGCAACATAATCCTACCTCTGTTTTAGCTGAGCCACGATGCAGCGCAAGGAAAACAAGGAGGTTGCACTGAGGGGATTTTTTTGGTTCTGTTTTTATAAAAACATAAGATTCTTTTTAACAAAAAAATAGGAAGCACCTAGTCTGCCAGTGCCCTGGGGACATAAACGTGAAATCATTCATGCATTTTCCTCCAAACTGCATCCAGTATCACTTTTCCAGGGGAGAGGGTGTGTGCTGGGGGCTGGGAGGGTAACCCGATCTCCCTGCACATCTGGGCACTCACTTCACTCCTACAACAGGGCAAAAGAGAGCTTTTAGAAAGACATGGTTGGAAGAGCCAGGGAAACAAAGATCCCCTTGGTTGCTGGTGGATTTTTATTCTGGATGGACTTTTCTCAATAGGAATCGCCATTCCCAGCTCCCTTCCCCAGCAGGCAACCCTGAGAAAGCCATCTTCATCAGTCTCCTCCAGTCCTTCCTGCCCATCATGTTTTCCTTGCAGCTTCCTCTGGGCTCAGGGCCATCTAATCAGAAGGCTTTGCCCCTCATGTGCTGCAGAGTTTTGGTCCGCAACACTCTGCTTCTCAAAGTATCTGTGGTGAGGAACAAGATCTGGGTTTGTTTTGGTCTTTTGTTACTTTTTTTTTTTTTTTTAATTTCCAATCTGTGTGGACAGATATTATTGGTAAAATACAATCGAAATAAAATGTATTGAAAATTAAGATTTAAATACTATGAAAAACACAAGCTATAACATCATCCTCACCATCATTATTATTAGATTTAAGAGACAAATTAATCTGTCATTTATGTTTCCTTACTTGCTATGTTGAGGAGCCTGCATCTGCAGACATGGTCTCTGGTCCAGGCCATGAGTGCTGCTGGGTAAACCACAGCACAAGCCTCTCATAGTTCACGTTATCTTTTCCTTCCAGGCAGCCTTTAGTCTGTAAGGAGTTTGCTCAGCAGAGGAGGAGGGAAGATGGGTGATGTAAGAAAGAGCATATGGACAGTTCAGACTGAGGGAGGATCAAATATCCTGTAATTGCCAGGGGAGGGAAAGTTCTGGAAGAGATTGCTACAGGTCTGGGAGAAACATGTGGGGGACACAGTGTGAAAGCTCTAGATGTCAGGGTGACATTCTCTTTGCTCTGAATTTGGAAGCATTGGTGAGTTTAAACATTGTCTTTTCTGACTGTGAATTGATTATGTGCTGTTACAGCAAATGAGGAAAAACACAGACATGGGCAAATAAAAACCCCTTCTAAGAACACGGTCAGGAGACATAAAATACTTGGAGAATTTCCCTTTGGGTCTTTTATTCCACAATGTTTTCAAAGACTTAACATCATACACAACACATTATTTTTCAGTGTCTTCACTTAAAACTATAACATAATCAAATCTCTGTATTATTACTTTGTCTTTATGACCATATTTTTAAGGGTAAATGCTGTTGTATTCATCTATGAATCACAAATGACTTAACCATTACATCACTTTTGTGACATTTAGATGATTTTGGATTTATTTGCCAATATAAATAACAACGAAATTAATGTTTATTTTTGTGTTTATAGATTTTTATATAGTTCATGTGTTTATTGTTTATTTGTATTTCTCCTTTGGTTAATTATTTATTCAAGCATTTCTATTTTCACTTACCTAATAGAAAACTAGTACTTTCCATATCGATGTGTATAAATTCCTTGGATATGTACCATTGGTCGGTCATATAACTTCCTATATTTTTTTTGAAGACCATTGTTCTTAAAAGCTAGTATCCACATTTAAATTTACTTTTATTATGGTGTTCTTTTTTACTTTTATTCTGAGGTAGCTGCTTTGTATAGCAGAAAGAGAATCAATGAGAGAAAGAACTAGTGGACAATTTACTTAACCTAATTGGTGTGGACAATTTATTTAACCTCCCTGAGACACCTGAACTCATCTTCTCTCCTCTGGAATATTGCTTTAGAATAGGACCCTTCTATCTGGACTTCCTTTCACTTTGTGTTGATCTGCCAGCCGCAACACTTGATTTCTACCTCATGGTCCAAGATGACTGACAGCTCTATCATCTCTCAGCATGTCCACACTGCAGTGAAGGGGCTGGTACAAGGGGATGTTGAGGGCATGATCTTAACCTTGCACATGTTTCTTCTGCCTGTGCCCCACTGGCATCTGTTATTGAGGATTCTAGGGGACAACCAGGAGGGTCTACCACAGTCCACACCTTCATCCACCCAATAACTATGCTCACCCTCTTCCACATAGGACACACTCATGTTCTCTCTAAAGAACACCCAGCTACTCCATTACATCATCTAGATTTAATTCCAGGATCTTGGTGATGGACCATCCCCTACATCAAGTTTGAACGTGGCTTTGAACAGTTCAGCCAGCTGTGAACTAAACTATAAGTTATCTACCATTTATACCCAGTATTCCATTATCTGTTATAAAAGGGAGAGTCACAATATAAAATGCCATGTAGAAAAGAAAAAAATGAGAAACCCACATAGCAGTCATTTTTCTTAACAATAATCAGATTAAGCTGGAAAGTGATTCTCTGACTTGGTAGTGAAGGAAGCACTAGTAAACCTATCTGATAGGTGCCAATGCTTCCCTGGAAGGAGCTCCTGTATCCATCATTCTCCATTGCCCCAGCTTACCCCTCAGGGAGCTTCTCCTCTTTCATCACCACCTCATTGGAAATTCTGCTCATCTGAGGGGCTGTACAGTGTTCCCTGCAGACTGGTGCATCAACATCACCAGCAGCTCAGAAGTGCAACATCAAATATTCTCAGATTTGTGAAAGTTGGGTAAGCCTTTTTTTTTTTTTTGAAATATTATTTTCTCAAAAATTGAGTAGGGGGCTACAGGCCCTGTGGTGAGTCTAATGGTGGACTGCAGGAAGGCTCATGCCAAGGAGTACTTCCCAGAATTTCTGCTGCCAGTGTCCTTGTCCTTGCAGTGAGCCACAGCCACCCCCCACCACTACAGGAGACCTTCCAACACTAGCAGCCGTGTGGCTGACAGGCTCTTGGTGCTCCAGCTGCATGTAAGACCTGTGCCTCTGAGGTGGGACAGCTGAGTTCAGCACATTGGACCAACCGGCTCCATGTAATATCAAATGGCCAAAGCTCTCCCAGAGATCTCCATCTCAATGCTAAGACCCAGCTACACTCAACAACCAGAAAGGTACAGTACTGGACACCCTATGCCAAACAACTAGCAAGACAGGTACACAATCCCACCCATTAGCAGAGAGACTGCCTAAAATCATAATAAGGTCACAGACACCCCAAAACACACCACTGGATGTCGTTCTGCCCACCAGAAAGACAAGATCCAGCCTCATCCACCAGAACACAGGCATCAGTCCCCTCCACCAGGAAGCCTACACAACCCACTGAACCAATCTTAGCCACTGGGGTAAGACACCAAAAACAATGGGAAATACAAACCTGCAGCAAAAACGAGATCCCAAGCACAGTAATTTAAGCAAAATGACAAGACATAGAAACACACAGCCAATGAATGAGCAAGGTAAAAATGCACCAGACCAAACAAATGAAGAGGAACTAGGCAGTCTACCTCGAAAAGAATTCAGAGTAATGATAGTAAAGATGATCCAAAATCTTGGAAATAGAATGGAGAAAATACAAGAAACATTTAACAAGGACCTAGAAGAACTAAAGAGCAAACAACCAACGATCAACAATACAATAATGAAATTAAAAATTCTCTAGAAGGAATCAATAACAGAATAACTGAGGCAGAACAACAAATAAGTGACCTGGAAGATAAAATAGTGGAAATAACTACCACAAAGCAGAATAAAGAAAAAAGAATGAAAAGAATTGACGACAGTCTCAGAGACCTCTGGGACAACAGTAAATGTACCAACATTCGAATTATAGGGGTCCCAGAAGAAAAAGAGAAAAAGAAAGGGACTGAGAAAATATTTGAAAAGATTTTAGTTGAAAATTCCCTAACATGGGAAAGGAAAAAGTCAATCAAGTCCAGGAAGTGCAGAGAGTCCCATACAGGATAAATCCAAGGAGAAACATGCCAAGACACATATTAATCAAACTATAAAAAATTAAATACAAAGAACAAATATTAAAAGCAGCAAGGGAAATACAACAAATAACATCCAAGGGAATCCCCATAAAGTTAAAAGCTGACCTTTCAGCAGAAACTCTGCAAGCCAGAAGGGAGTGGCAGGATGTGTTTAAAGTGATGAAAGGGAAAAACCTACAACAAAGATTACTCTACCCAGCAAGGATCTCATTCAGATTCGACAGAGAAAGTAAAACCTTTACAGAGAAGCAAGAGCTAAGAGAATTCAGCACCACCAAACCAGCTTTACAACAAATGCTAAAGGAACTTCTCTAGGCAGGAAGCACAAGAGAAGGAAAAGACCTACAATAAGAAACCCAAAACAATCAAGAAAATCGTAATAGGAACATACATATTGATAACTACCTTAAAAGTAAATGGATTTAATGCTCCAACCAAAAGAAATAGACTGGCTGAATGGATACAAAAACAAGACCTTTATATATGCTGTCTACAAGAGACCCACTTCAGAGCTAGGTACATATATAGACTGAAAGTGAGGAGATGGAAAAGACATTCATTGCAAATGGAAATCAAAAGAAAGCTGGAGTAGCAATTCTCATATCAGACAAAACAGACTTTAAAATAAAGACTGTTACAAGAGCCAAAGGACACTACATATGACCAAGGGATTGATCCAAAAAGAAGATATAACAATTGCAAATATTTATGCAACATAGGAGTACCTCAATACATAAGACAAATGTTAACAGCCATAAAATGGGAAATTGACAGTAACACAATCATAGCAGGGGACTTTAACACTCCACTTTCACCAATGGACAGATCATCCAAAATTAAAATAAATAAATAAACACAAGCTTTAAGTGATACATTGAACTAGAAGAACTTAATTGATATTTATAGGACATTCCATCCAAAAACAACAGAATAATTTTTCTTATCCAGTGTTCATGGAACATTCTCCAGGATAGATCATATCTTGGGTCACAAATCAAGCATTGGCAAATTTAAGAAAAGTGAAATCATATCAAGTAACTGTTCCGACCACAATGCTATGAGACTAGATATAAATTACAGGAAAAAAAAAAAACTGTAAGAATACAAACACATAGAGTCTAAACAATACACTATTAAATAAACAAGAGATCACTGAAGGAATCAAAAATTACCTAGAAATAAATGACAATGAAAACACGATGGCCCAAAACCTATGGGATGCAGCAAAAGCAGTTAATAGCAATACAATCCTACCTCAAGAACCAAACATCTCAAAAAAGAACAAACTAACATTACACCTAAGGCAATTAGATAAAGAACAAAAAAAAAAACCCCAAACTTAGCAGAAGCAAATAAATCATAAAGATCAGATCAGAAATAAATGAAAAAGAAATGAAGGAAACAATAGCAAAGATAAATAAAATTAAAAGCTGGTTCTTTGAGAAGATAAACAAAATTGATAAACCATTAGACCGACTCATCAAGAAAAAAAGGGAGAAGATTCAAATCAATAGAATTAGAAATGAAAATGGAGAAGTAACAACTGACTCTTCAGAAAACAAAGGATCATGAGAGATTCCTACAAGCAACTACATGCCAATAAAATCGACAGCCTGGAAGAAATAGGCAAATTTTTAGAAATGCACAACCTTCTGCAACTGAACCAGGAAGAAATAGAAAATATAAACAGACCAATCAGAAGCACTGAAATTGAGAATGTGATTAAAAATCTACCAAGAAACAAAAGCCCAGGACCACAGGACTTCACAGGTAAATTCTATCAAACTTTTAGAAAAGAGCTAACACCTATCATTCTCAAACTCTTCCAAAATATAACAGAGGGAGGAACACTCCCAAACTCATTCTATGAGGCCACCATCACCCTGATACCAAAACCAGACAAAGATGTCACAAAGAAAGAAAACTACAGGCCAATATCACTGATGTACATAGATGCAAAAATCCTCGTCAAAACACAAGCAAACAGAATTCAATAGTACATTAAAAGGATCATACAACATGATCAAGTGGGGTTTATCCCAGGAATGCAAACATTCTTCAATATACACAGATCAATCAATGTGATAAACTATATTAAAAAACTGAAGGAGAAAAACCATACAATCATATCAATAGATGCAGAAAAAACTTTCCACAAAACTCAACACCCATTTATGATAAAAACCCTCCAGAACGTAGGCATAGAGGGAACTTACTTAAACATAATAAAGACCATATATGACAAACCCACAGGCAAGATCATTCTCAAAGGTGAAAAACCGAAATTATTTCCTCTAAGATCAGGAACAAGACAAGCTTGTCCACTCTCACCACTATTATTCAACATAGTTTTGGAAGTTTTAGTCACAGCAATCAGAGAAGAAAAAGAAATAAAAGGAATCCAAATTGGAAAAGAAGTAAAGCTGTCATTGTTTGCAGATGACATGATAGTTACATACAGAATCCTGAACATGCTACCAGAAAACTACTAGAGCTAATCAATGAATTTGGTAAACTAGCAGGATACAAAATTAATGCATAGAAATCTCTTGCATTCCTATACACTAATGATAAAAAATCTGAAAGAGAAATTAAGGAAATACTCCCATTTACCACTGCAAGAAAAAGAATAAAATACCTAGGAATAAACCTACCTAAGGAGACAAAAGACCTGTATGCAGAAAACTATAAGACACTGATGAAAGAAATTAAAGATGAAACAAACAGATGGAGAGATATACCATATTCTTGGACTGGAAAAATCAACATTGTGAAAATGACTATACTACCCAAAGCAATCTACAAGTTCAGTGAAATCATTATCAAACTAACAATGGCATTTTTCACAGAACTAGAAAAAAAAATTTCACAATTTGTATGGAAACACAAAAGACCCCAAATAGCCAAAGCAATCTTGAGAAAGAAAAATGGAGCTGGAGGAATCAGGCTCCTGGACTTCAGACTATACTACAAAGCTACAGTAATCAAGACAGTATGGTACTAACACAAAAACAGAAATATAGGTCAATGGAACAGGATAGAAAGCCCAGAGATAAACCCATGCACATATGGTGACTTTATTTTTGATAAAGGAGGCAAGAATATACAATGGAGAAAAGACAGCCTCTTCAATAAGTGGTGCTGGGAAAATTGGACAGTTACATGTAAAAGAATGATATTAGAACACTCCCTAACACCATACACAAAAATAAACTCAAAATGGATTAAAGACCTAAATGTAAGGCCAGACACTATCAAACTCTTAGAGGAAAACATAGGCAGAACACTCTATGACATAAATCACAGCAAGGTCCTTTTTGACCCACCTCCTAGAGAATTGGAAATAAAAACAAATATAAAAAAAGGAACCTAATGAAACTTAAAAGCTGTTACGCAGCAAAGGAAACCATAAATGAAACCAAAAGACAACCCTCAGAATGGTAGAAAATATTTTCAAAGGAAGCAACTGACAAAGGATTAATGTCCAAAATTTACAAGCAGATCATGCAGCCCAATATCAAAAAAAAACAACCTAATCCAAAAATAGGCAGAAGACCTAAATGGTCATTTCTCCAAAGAAGATATACAGATTGCCAACAAACACATGAAAGGATGCTCAACATCACTAATCATTAGAGAAATGCAAATTAAAACTACAGTGAGGTATCACCTCACAGCAGTCAGAATGGCCATCATCAAAAATCTACAAACAATAAATACTGGAGAGGGTGTGGAGAGAAGGGAATTCTCTTGCACTATTGGTGAGAATGTGAATTGATACAGCAACTATGTAGAACAGTATGGAGGTTCCTTGAAAAACTAGAAATAGAACTACCATACGACCCAGAAATCCCACTATTGGGCATATACCCTGAGAAAACAATAATTCAAAAAGAGTCATGTACCACAATGTTCATTGCAGCTCTGTATACAATAGCCAGGACATGGAAGCAACCTAAGTGTCCATCGACAGATGAATGGATAAAGAAGATGTGGCACATATATACAATGGAATATTACTCAGCCATGAAAAGAAACAAAACTGAGTTATTTGTAGTGGGGTGGATGGACCTAGAGTCTGTCATGCAGAGTGAACTAAGTCAGAAAGAGAAAAACAAATACCGTACGCTAACACATGTATATGGAATCTAAAAAAAAAAGTGGTTATGAAGAACCTTGGGGCAGGGCAGGAATAAAGATGCAGATGTAGAGAATGGACTTGAGGACATGGGGAGGGGGAAGGGTAAGTTGGGATAAAGTGAGAGAGTGGAATGGACATATATACACTACCAAATGTAAAATAGATAGGTAGTGGGAAGCAGCTGCATAACACAGGGAGATCAGCTTAGTGCTTTGTGACCACCTAGAGGGGTGGGAGAGTGAAAGTGGGAGAGAGGCACATGAGGAAGGGGATATAGGGATATATGTACAAATACAGCTGATTCACTTTGTTATAAGGCAGAAACTAACACAACATTGTAAAGCAATTATACTCCAATAAAGATGTTAAAAAAAAATTGAGTTGGCCTATTCATTTTCTAGAGCTGCCAGAACACAATATCACAAATTTGCTTAAAAACTCAAAAATTTATTATTTCATATATCTGGGTGTCAGAAGTCAGAGATCACGTTGTCTGCAGAACCATGCTTGCTCAGGACTCCAGGGAAGGATCTATTCTAGATTCCTGGATTGTGGCAACTTAGCTCCAGTCCAATGCATGTCTATGTCCAAATTTCCCCTTTCTATGAGGACATGGATCGTATCAGATTAAGGGTTCACCCAACTTCGGCATGACCTTAGATTAATTATCACTCCAATGACCTTAGTTCCAAATAAGGTCACACTCTGAGGTACCGAGGCTCAGGACTTCAATATATAATAAATTTGTAGGGGGACACTGATAACCAGAATCTTCTGGAATTTTTCCTTCTGATATTTTCCATATGTCAGTAATCATCGTCAAAACACATCGATAGATACGAAGACAGTTCTTAAGCCTGAAGAGTGCCTGATTTTATTTACTGGTCTCTGAATTCTAACCACCCATTGTCTCATAACTATATGGTGATTTCCTTGGGACCATCTGAAGCAGCAAATTTTGCACGGAAACCTTCAAATTTTTCTTCATTGTATTTCATCTCTGCATAGAGATTAGCTAGATTTAACATGAATTTCTCTTACTCTTATACAATTTTGCTCAAAATCAGCCAGAATTATACAATACATATGAACTGTTGGGACACAGGCTTTTTGGGTTTTATTCCTTTGTATTCTCTACACATGTCCCATATTTTGGTTTAGCCTCTACCAATAGATCCTTATTCCAGGAGCATTCAGGAGGAGCAGAAAAAGGGAAAATATACTTTTTCCCTTTAGGGAAGTGACTCCAATGTCAGGCAGTTTGTTTCCATTCTCATCTGATTGGTCACAACCAGTCTGATTAGTCACAGGATACGCCTGATAGTAAGATGGCTGGGAAATGTGGCCTTTGCCAAGGTGGCTATGGGCCCAAATAAAATTACTCTACCATGTGAGTAAAAGAGAATGGATTTCAGGGCACAAGTGTCAGCCACTGTCACAAATATGTACTTTAAATGAAGACCTTCAAATCCCTTGTTCAAATAAAACAAATTAAAGGGAAAAGAAGCTGGATGGAACAATAGGGCTTCTACTTGATGGATAATCTGGGCTCAAATTTGAACTCTGATCCCAAGTGTGTCATCTTGGGCAAATACTTCTCTTCTCTGGTATTTCCTCACCTGAATTATAAAGGGTTGGACTAGAACAGCATTTTCCAATTATAATTCTATGGAATAAAATATCTTAAATAAAATAGCTATATTGTGACCAAGAATTTTTATGTACAAAGTTAGAAAGTGATTAACACTATATTAGTGGTTCACCATAAAGATTCTGATAATCTTTCTATAGATAACTTTTAACCTGTCATATGTTTGGGTGTGTGTTTTTGTTTCACAGAATACTTCATTGCTCAATGATCTATTAACCTCATGTGAAACTCAATGCGGGGAACATCAAACTAAATGGCTTATAAAGTTGCTCCCTGCTCTAATGTTCTGTGATATTGAAGTACATCATCAAGCTTTTGCCACCCTTCAACATCTATTTAATTATTTACTAGATGCGTTTATAGCCTCCCATACCTGAAATTGAGTTAAGGAAACTTACAACAAAAGGCTGTTAAATAAGGCTCTATATCAACAACAGATAGTGAAATAAAAAAGCAAGACCAGTTTATATCTTAACATGAATTGAAATGTCAAATTTGTTGGCTGGGTTGGCTAGTTACATACTTAAGTTCTGGGAGAATAGAGCCATATGAGTTTGGAAGGAAATGTTGAAATTACGTGAGACCTGTCACTAGGGGAGGAAGTGGGAGGAGGGTGGTTGGAGGGAGAGGGCATAAAAAACCACCCCCAGGCAGGCAGAGAGCATGAGCCCCTGCAGGGCACACTGGAAGGCAGCAGTGCACTCCAGGCAGGAGGGACAGCCGACTTCCAACCTCCTCGACAATTTTGCTTAGGCCTGGCTTTGTGTGTGTTTAAATCATTCAGATAATTGCTGTAATTCTGTGCTTAGCTTGGCTGCTGAGACCCTTGGTTCATGAATATTCATCAGATCTATCCACACTCCACTATTACTTAGATTTTCCTAGACAGCTTTCATGCTGAGACTGCCAGCATGTTTGTGCTGGGGATGCAGATGGTAATAATTTCTTGCCTGGGTGGAAACTTCCCTGTGCTCACCCATCCAGGTGATGATAAGAAAAGGCAAGCTTTCATAAGCTGGCCCTGCTTCTTGGTAGCTTTTGGTCTAATACATTGATTCTTTCATTCATCGTTTACTGAGCCCTGTGCCCGGCACCTTGCTGGGTGCTGGGGTTCAGGCACAGGAGACAGGTGAGTACCAACCTCAAAATGGGTGCATGTCCTGACCACCAGGATAGACTTCTTAAGAAACCATCACAGAATAATCATAGTTGCTAAAAGAGATTGAGCTTAGAATGCAGTAGATTTGAGAAGTTTAGAGAAAGTACACAAAATCATAGTTGGGAGTGGGTGAAGTCAAGATTAAGAAGGAATTGCTTCTCACAGGATTCAAATACCTACAGAAATGTTTATACTAAATCTTGAAGAATGAGTAACAAGATCCCAGGTAGATGAGGTTGAGGAAGGTGATTTAGGCTGAGAAGACATCAAGGATTTCACAGAGTTGGGAGCCTCGTACATCTTGTGTCTGAATGAAGTCCAGGAGCTCTGGATGAGAACGGCCCTGGAGAGGAGGTGGGGCTGACAGTACAGTGCTGTACTGTCTAAGGAATTGGGGTTTCATCCTGAAAGCAAGGGAAGTCACTGAACGGTGGTAAAGAGAAGCACAGCCATTTGGAAAATCATTTGAAGGATGGATGGAAGCAGAGGCAGCAGTGGATGGCTTTTAGCTGAGGCTGCTACAAGTACTATAAAAGCCTGACCATAGCCAGGCTGGATCGGAGCCCATCACACACAAAGACAACGCATGTGTTCATTTTACTGTTGTGATACATGGACATTCTACGTATGGCTTCTCCACCTTCCCCTAAAGCTGAGACCTTAAACATCTTAGCACCTCAAAATTCAGCACAGAGATTAATTTCACTTTTTGCTTAAATCCCAGGACTGGAAGACAAACCAGTTAAAACCTGCTTATCCATTCAAGCCACAACTCAAGTTATTCTAAAAGGACCATCTTGACCACAGAACCTCATTTTTGTTGGGACTTAGTGCTCTTTCTCTCACATTTGCCGGCAGAACTGCATTCAATTAAAGGTATATTTAGAATAATATAGCAAATCATGTAGTTACAGCAGAATTGGTTGCTAGAAACCATTTATAAATAAGTATATGGGAATATACATTTGCATTACATTAAACTTTTATGAAAAAACAGCACTCTTGGGGTTAACTCTGGGATCAGTGTGGTTGTAGGGGGAGCTGAGATCATTTCTGCATTATTTTATATACTTTCTCTGTTTGGTAAAAAATATGTATGTTTCTAATAAAATAACAGTATCTTCAAGTTTCCTTTTCTTTTTTATCCAGAAAAGATACATTTTGATTTGAAAGAAATTTAGAAGGAAAAATATATAGGACATTGTACACAATTGGATATGGCAGGGAGATTAAGAAAAGCAGCACATGGGTGATTCTTTGGTTTCTGGTTCCCACAGTGGTGCCATTCATAGTAGGGAACACAGAAAGAGGACAAAGAAAACAATGAGAACCCACAACAAACTTGAAGTGTCTTCAGATACTTGATTTTAAAATGTTAAGAAGTTATAGGTTATCTTCATTTGAATTACAGAGAAAAAATTATGTTGGGAATTTTAATTTAGGAGTCATCTGATCATATATGCTCATTGCTGTCCTATGGAAGGAGACAATCATTCAAAGAATAGGGAGTGAAAAGTATAGAGGACCTAGAATTGAGCCTTGGGGACACCAAGAGTTAGTGGGAAAATAAAGAACGATTAACTGGTCCAAAGGAAAAAAAAGGCTGAGACCAAGGAGCCACAACTTAGACAAGGAAGTGCTTCTGGAAGGATAAATCTTTAAGCTGACTCTTGGGATCTGTCCTCCTTTGGGGACTGCACTACTCACCTGTTTGCAGAGGAGCTGAGTAGACTTGTAGATGAGGATCCTTCCTTAGAGAAACAACTGGAGAGCATGCAAGCTGGAGCCGCAGTTGCAGAGACTTAGAACAGGAGAGGCTGTCAAAAGTCTCTGAGTAGTTTTTGTCTTGGTCCTGGTTTGGGTTTCAGAGAGAGAGGGAAACAGAGAGGGGGGGAAAGAGAGAAGGAGAGAGGGCGCACTTTGGGGTTGAAAATAAAATACACTCCTTTAAAACTGTTGAAAATATCTAGACACAATTCCAGGCTCTACGAACACCTTTAGGACAGACTGTGACACAAAAACAGAGAGAGGTATCTCCTCACTTTTCTTCACACCACCTTATTGCTCTTCTACCTCAGCCAGATCAGCCTAGCAATGAAGGCACTCAGTGAAAGTAAACTTATTTTCAGTGAAGTGTAGTTATCAAACAGGGGTGGCAAGGGACTTCCCTAGTGGAGCCATGGTTGGGAATCCACCTGCCAATGCAGGGGACACAGGTTCAAGCCCGGGTCTGGGAAGATCCCATATGTCGTGGTGCAACTAAGCTCATGTGCCACAACTACGGAGCCTGCACTCTAGAGCCTATAAGCCACAACTACTGAGCCCACATGCCACAACTACTGAAACCTGAGCACCTAGAGCCCATGTTCTGCAACAAGAGAAGCCACCATAATGAGAAGCCTGTGCGCCACAACAAAGAATAGCCCCCACTCACTGCAACTAGAGAAAGCCCACGTGCAGCAATGAAGACCCAATGCAGCCAAAAATAAATAATTAAAAAAAAAACCCAGGGGTGGCAGTTCCCAACACAAGTTGATTTAGTGTCCACAAGACTGGGTCATGTCCACTTGCAACAAAGGAATAAAGAAGAATTTGCAGTGGTCAACACATGGCCCCCTATGGATGAACCAGAGCAGAAGAGGCAGGGGATTGCTAGATGCCATTTAGGTGTAGAATGGATATATATACAAGAGGTACCCCCTCACCTAGAAAAGTCAAGGCAAGAGTGCTATGGACATTGTTGTGCTCCTGCATAAAACGTTTACGAAAATGGTAATAAAATTGGTAAAATTACATATACAGGACACACTTTTATGTTTAAAGTTGATTTAAACTAAAAAGCTTACGCTAATTATTTTTGAACAAAGTCCACTCAAAAAGATGTTCACATGGCCCAAGACACTGCAGGTTTCATTCATAATATTTATTAACACGCCTGCCATTCTTTCTAAGAAAAGATGGGGGACCTATGTAAGACCATAAAACTACAGATTTTTGCTAAACAGATAACTACAACAGGCCATGAAAGCTTAAGGCATTAATGCTATAAATTCAGGGTTGTCAAATTTGAGCCCACAGGTCCAGTTGGACCACTGTCTGTTTTTGTAAATAAAGTTTTATTGAGGCAAAGACACCCTTGTTAGTTTATGTATTGTCTAATACAATGCTTTCAAACTAAATTGAATGGCTGTTATGTCAACTATATTGTTTCAAAGCCTAAAAATTTCACTCTTTGGCCCTTGACAGACTTCTTTATTGTAAAGATAAAAGTCAACACCCTTTGTTTGTTAGTTGTTTGTTTACAAATTAGCAACCACACCTTACTAGAAAGATCGGGCTAACCTCCCTTATTCCAGAAGCAGCTGTCTCCCCAGGTTTACATGTACTAAATTTCACACTCACACCCATCTCTATGGCACAGATTTTGCCTGTATGATGAAAAGTGTATTCTAGTTTACACTGTGCCCTCACCCCCATCCTGCATGCTGACAAAGCAGGACTATCCAGTCAGTCTTTCCCATTAGAGCCATTCACTGCCAAGGTGAACGCTGATGGCTTTTTGGGAAACCTCTTAGTACAATACAACTGCTCTAGTCCTTAATCAGTTTCATGCAGTGAGTTTTCCAAGGCCCATTTCCCTCACTGTGAATGGACTTCCCCACTGGGCATTGAATTTCATACAAGCACCACATGAGAGAAGTAAATCAGTGAAAAAAATAAGTGCTTTCTAAAAATGCAGATTTCTGGGACCCACCCCAGATCCTTTAAAACTTTTAGAGGGAGCCAGAAAATCTGATTGTGGGGAGGTGCAAAACCTCAGGCTCCTGATGTAGTTCTCTAATACGTATTTTGAGAAACACTCTGATCCATAGAATTATTTTCAGCCATACTGCTCCACAGCTCTGTGAACACTTGGCTTGCTTTACATTCTATTTCTCAAATCATTCTGTATGCTTCTATTTCTCTTTCAAAGCTGGAGAATATTCAAGCCGTGTGAGATACAGTGTTGAAAAGGGTTTATACCAGTTGAAATTTGTGTTATTACATTTGTTTCATGCATTTAATTCTTTTTTTTTTTTTTTTTTTTTTTTTGCGGTATGTGGGCCTCTCACTGTTGTGGCCTCTCCTGTTGCAGAGCACAGGCTCCGGACGCGCAGGCTCCGCGGCATGGGGGATCTTCCCGGACCGGGGCACGAACCCGTGTCCCCTGCATCAGCAGGCGGACTCTCAACCACTGCGCCACCAGGGAAGCCCCATGCATTTAATTCCTGTTGAGACCTTAAGTACGGGCAGCTGGATCCCTCTTCCAGGTACTATGCCTCACAAATTATTGACATCTTTTCTTTCTGTTAGATACCAGAGCCCAGCTGTACCAGAACTAACATATCTACCACCTACAATAGCCTCTCGTTTGCCTGGGTGACGACTACTGAAGATATGAAAGGATAAATTTGGAGGGGAGTTTGCTATCCTGAGCTGCAGGCGAGCATTCTTTGTAACTTGGCTAATTGAAGTATATGAGTAGTGGTTTCTTCTAGATTAGACAGATTTAAGTTTATTTCCTGGGACAGAGAAGAAGTAACACAAAAGCTTAGTGAGTCATAAAAATTCTTGTTGAGGTTTTATATAAGCATGAAAACTCGACTCCCATGTAGTTTTGCTAACAGGGAACTCACACCTCAATGACTACTAATCCCAGAAAATGGTCAGTAATATCTGTCTTACCCACTTAATTGTCACAACTTTAAATTCCATTGCTTTAGTACCTCTAACATTAATGTAACCAATATTGATTAACTGTATTTTAGTATAACGGATATCAGAGTCAGCAGGTAGGAGCTTCAGAAATTAAGACATACTCTTTGCTTTCCAGGTGCTTGTGGGTATAAACAAGCACTTAAAGAGTAAAGAACTGATTATACTGTGTCAGGAGGATAGGGGAGTACATTTCAGTCTTCCTACTGGCTTGAAAACCAGAGGTGAGGAATACCCATGTCTTGGTATTTTTTCTCTACCATGGTTCTTGTCATCTCCCCTAGTCAGGAACATGTGCACAGCACACACTGTCTTGAATTGATTGGACTCGAATTTACCATTTTCCTTTTAATGGATTGGATAAGAACCATAATATCTGTTTTCCCAACAGAAAATTAGCTGTTTTAGGTAAGTCTTGTCATTCATGATTTTCAGTGTTGAAAATGTGTTTTGCCACCTTGGAACTCAGGCTCACCTCCAGGTAAAGGAAGAGAGGAATTTTGGCTAGTTCCCTCTCCCACTACCCATTAGAAACACTTGTATTCTTGAATGTTCTACCCTCTTGGATGTTTCCTTCTCTGTCTAACTTCCTCTTCAATAATCACTTGTCCTCTGACTACTTTTTCCAGAACTCACTCAGTGAATGTTAGGGTAGTATAACAGATTGATGATAGGAAAATCTAATGAAAAGAGTATAGTGTTCTCACATTATAGATTTGCTTTTTTTACAGGAATTTTTGGAAACAAAAGGTCTTTAGAAAGCAAACATAAAACAATTAAAAAGACAAATTTTAGGAAAGTAAGAAAGGCGATTTCAGATAGGTCTTTAATGCCCACTTTTACACCAATCTGTTCTTACTTGGGATTAGAATGCCTTAACATCTGGTTTTAAAGGTAAAAGTGAGAATTTTTAAAATTTGGTTTATCTTAAAAAAAATGCCTATAGCTTTTTTATTATCCTGAGGACCTTGTTTATCCATAGTATAGTGTCATATCCTCTAGTAGAAAGTAGTCTTGAAAGAGTTTAAATCTAACTTTTATAAATCCGGTCATTTTTTTTTTCTTATTCTGTTATTTGGTTTTTGTAGTAAGTTTCCTCAGAAATAAATCTTGCTCCAAATACCCAATATTTTAAAATGTACTAAATATTACACATTATATGATTTATATAAACAATAATATATAGTAAAAAATTAATATGTAATAGATCCAATAAAAAGCATCTCATTCTCCTTGTCTTTACATCCTTATCTGATGCTATGGCATGCATTCAATTATAGGACTGGAAAGTCCTCACTGAATTTCAGATGGCATCAAATTTTCATAGGTGAACAGCCCCACATTCTTAGATGTTAAGAGGTTTCCCAAGGAAAACCTGGGGTAGATTCTAGGTCTCCTGGCTCTTGGTGCAATTTTCCAGCTCCCAGGCAGGCAAGTAAATGTTTTGAGTTGATAGAGTCAGGCCTGAGCAAGGAGATGGTACCGGATGAAGTGTGAAGGCAAGTGTGAGGAATGGACTTCCCAGATGCCAGGTGTGAGCTGGCATTTATTAGCTTCATCACCTTAGAAATGACTTAGACCCACTCCGTCTTAATTTCTTTCTCTGCAAAGGTAGAGAATACATGTAGAGTTGCTCTAGAAATCACTGCAGTGTTGTGCAGGTGAGAACTAATCTTATTACCATTCTTATTATTCTGGACCCAGTGGATATTGTTGTGCATCCTCTCTGAGTAGGCAAAGCTCTCAACAGATGTCATCCCTGTCGTGCTCACACATTCTTTTCAGGAGTAATGGTGGCAAGAGTTTATGAATCTCATTTTACAGATGGGGAAAGCAGAGCTGTGCCTTTCCCCCTGGCTGTGCTGACTCAGCGTCTTGTTAATGCTTGGGTCAATGCTTCCGGCTTTAAATCACAGAGAGAGAGCCAGAGAGCCCCAAACTGGTCATGCCATTTCTTTAAACCACCATGGAATTGAGTGTTCCTGGAAGTTCTTAATTCAATGTGGAGTGAGAAATTTATATTCCTCTATCATATAACAAATCAAAACTAATTTTTGGAGGAATGATACCCCACATCCTGGTGAAGGTACAGGTTCCTCATTAAATAAAAATTAGTGAACTAGGGAATAGATAATGACAACATATTATTTAAATAGCAGGGCAGTTGGCTCAGAGGGTAAGAGTCTTATCGAGGGTAAGCTTGTCTTTACCCAGGTGCAGAGCCAAACCAAATGCTGCATTGATGTAAGTATATATAACTTTCCATTTGTCAAAAAACAAGAGGTTTAGTTTTGCTGCCTTTACTCTGGTCCTAGTGTGTTTACATCGATTCTCTTCATGAGCGTGGTGAGACAGGTAGGACAGCAAGCATCCTGCTCATTTGATGAACGAGAGGGCAAAGGAGCAAGACAGTCAGGGGCTTTCTGCATGGCCGAGAGCCTCCTTAGTGTCATAGCAAGACATTCTGCACTTCCTGCCTCCATGCTTTTGGTTTTCCCAAGCACTCTGCAGCTCGAACCCTGATCTGCTTCCCAGTCAGGATTCAGAAGGGCTTCTGAGCATGGCTGACACCTCCTGTCACTTTATAGGACTCTGCAGTGGTGCCTTTGCCTGTAGCATCACGGGGTGCACATGGCTGTTAGATTTCCCACTCCACGTGCTTGTCAGGAAATCAAAGTGATGGGGTGGCATTTCACCTTTTTACACTGTATTTTGAACTCTTAGTCATCAAGATTTGAATGAGTTGCTGGGCTTTTTGCTAGTCCCCGATAGGTGCTTTCCACCTCAAAAATCCTCAGCTTAGTCCTCAATAAAACCTCAGGGCTGCTCTCCGGAAAGGATGCCCAATGTGAGCCATTCAAGGGGCTGAATAATCATGGGCTCATTAGTGCAGGTGGTCTCCCCCCATCAGAAGCAAGGCTCATATTTAGGCTGTAAGAGGGCCATCGATGTTGAACGGCTTTATAGCACAGCTGGTCTGGAATGGTCCCACGGCTTAACTTCAGTTTTCCTCCTCTCTTCTATTTACACACAGACCCCAGCTGCCCAGATGAGAATGTCACCCAAAAGAGAACATAAGCATAAACATTCTCTGGATCCTGGCTATAGGTAATATTTCTATTAGATAGATGCTCTGTGTTCTATCTTAATTTCTGTTTATTTCCTTATTTCCAAGGAATAATCAGTTTGAGACTCATCAACCCAATAAAACTCAGAGACAGCCAGAGGCAGATTCAATTCTGGGGAAATATAGAAAAGACCGATTATCATGAAAACCCTCAATTTACCTTTTGCTACCCTTCCCTTGTAAGTCATAGTACCAGGAAGCTAATGCAATCCTCTGAAAGAAGATATATCTAATGACAAGGCTATATGCCTGCAGGGTGGTGAGGTTATATATTTTTTGTCACTCAGTTGAAATGGGCTCTATCCTCTTCTTTGCTCTGTACTCTCACGAAGACGGAAGAACTTTTTCCCGGGAAACAACCCAGTCATGCTGTCTGCCCAGCAGAGAAATCTATGATGAGTGTTCCCTGACTTTTCCTGGCAGGAAATGTGCTTAGCTGCATCTGCAGGCTGCAAGCCCAGGTGATGGAGAGTGCCTGCCTGGGGGTGTGCCCTAGACCGTGCTCCTACAGCCTGGGACAGCTCCCTCCCTGGTAATCCTAGGATGCAGGGCTTCACACTTAGTGCGTGTGTGCCATGCCTTCCCAGCCTGCTCTTTAATCATCTTGAAAGTAAAAGTGGATTCCGAGGAGCCTCTCTAAAGTATTGGGAGTGGTACACATTGCTCTCCCTGCTTTGAAGACTGTCACATCACGGCTGCATTCAGTCCCCCCAAACAGCCCAGCAAACAGGCGGGGACCGTGCAGTTCTAGACTTGGGCGGACCACCAACAGCTGCATGGTTAATTATGGCTCTCTCCCTCTTTATCCTTCTCTCTTGAAAATCTCAGCTTTAGAAATAAAAGATAAATTCTTTAGAGTAATTAGAGACTGCTGAGCGCTTATGGTAATAATGAAGGAAAACATTCTGACTGATTTACAGCAGGAAAAGGCAGTGAGGGAAGTGATGCAGGTTGAAAAAAAATAATTAAAATCAGCTTTGCCACTATCTCGACTGAGCTGCCAGTCAGCCTCAGAGAGAAAAGAAATGCTAATGAAATATTAATATGCTGCCTTGGATTTTATGTAACAGCCTTTGTTCCCAGGTACCTTTCCAGTTCATCAGTCAAAAGCGTCAGGTGTGAGGTATGCAGGAACCGGGGCGAGGAGGGGAAATGGGCACCCAGCGGCCAGAAGGGTGCTTGGCCTCGGGAAGGATTTACTGAAGCATCAGGACTGACAAGATGGAGAGCCTTTCCTGACACCAGGGCCTCAGCTTCACCAGCTGGAGAGATCCTAGTGGGGGGAAAAGCCTTTTTCTTTTCTTTTCTCATCCTTTTTTTCCCCCGGGCTGACAGACACTAAATGTCAGCAATCATCATGACACAATCAGAGCTGGTTTTATAATATCTGTAAGTGGTTTCGAAGTCTGAAGATGCCAGACAGTTTCACCATCACAGGGAAATTGTGTCTCATAGGTTGTCTTCAGATGAGACGGAGCCCACATGCTTTCTGGTTCATCCAATCACTCACTCAGGGCTAGGCTGCAAAATAGATGACACAGCTTGGAGGCACTGTGTGTGCATATGCACATGTGCCTGTGTGTGCACTGTGAGCTGAGTGTGTGCACCTGCATGTATGTGTGTGCCATGTAAGCTCTGTGTGTGTGTGTGCACATGTGCCAATTTGTCTGTATGCTCACTGTGTATTGTGTATGCAGTTTTTGACCTGTATGAGTGTAGGTGTGTGTGCATGTGTGAGCACACATGTGTATGTGTGCATGTGTGAACCGTGTGTGCTTGGGGTCATTTGTGCACATCTGGAACCACTCAAGTATTGAAAGGCTCCCAAGTAGCTGGCACCACACCATGCATGGAATGGTTTGGGGATACAGTTCAGTCCTCAAGAGCTCCAGACAAATTATCCCAGCAGACACAGAGGAGATGGATGTGAGGAAAGGATGAAGACAGTGGTCTAGAGGTGCCCACAGGAGCCACTAGCACAGGACTGACACAAAGCCATACAGCATCATTATATGGACCACTTTTTGTGTGGACTCATTGAATGTTTGGAGTCTCAGGAGGGGTGGATGGGGGAAAATGCCAGGTAAGTAAAGCCAGGGTCAGGAGGAGGCAGATGAGAGGGAGCGAGGAGGAAGAAAGGAGAGGCTTTTGGAGGAAGAGTCCTGAGATCTGGGTTGAGTCCTGACACTGATGTGAACATGCTGTGTGACTCTGGGCAAGAAATATAAACCCTCTGACCTCATTTCCTGTAACTAAGAAATGAGAAAAGGCTTGGGTCCCCAAGGTCCCCTTTGGGTCTATGATTTGAATAGAAAGCATTAAAGAAGGGGCAAGGGATAGGAGTTATGGTCCTTTCTGTTTGGGATATGGTTTCTGGCTTTTGTAAGACAACTGACTTGTTTTCCATGATTCAGTTCTAGCTGGGGTGCAAACATTTCTTCCTTTCAAAAAACACATAAAATAGAGTATCAGCTATTTCACTTTTTTTCATAGATCTGTGCATATAGAACTTACATTATCTTGGATTATCTTAAAGTACCTAAGGGCTAGATATTATCACCCCTTAATGCCACAGAAAGCAGGAAAGAGTCAAGTTTCCAAATAAAGAGGGCAGAGAGCTGGGTCCCAACCCAGGTCCGTGGCTCTGAAACCTGTGTTTTCTTTCTTCCACATCAAGACTGCTATCGTGTGGTCAGTTACCAAATCCCATCATACGTGGTGTTTTGTTGAATCCTAAAATCATCCCTGTGAAGGTCGGAGATTTGGAACTTTCCCAGGTATCCCACTGAGTGAGAGAGAAGGCCTTTGTCCCTCTCACCAAGCTCCTCAATTCACTGGACAGCAGTCACTTTCCCATCTGGCTCCATTTAGGTGAGGACAAAACCCGGGAGAACCGGGCCTGTGCTGCTGACACACAGGTTGCAGAGTCAATTCAAGAAAGAAGAGCCTGCCTGACTGGATGAATCACATACTCTCCCTGGACCATGGTGTCTGTGCCTGAAATAGGAGAATATGGCATCATTTTGGATGACTATCATGAGGGTTAATTAAAAGTGATATTGTAGAGCACTCAGCATAGGGCCTCGTTAATCAGAATAAAATAACAGCTGACATTTGTTGAGTTCATACAATATATCAGACCTTGCACCTACCTTGGGGGACATAGCTCTCTCCCTCTGGAAGGCAGTATTCAGGATCCACAGTGCCCTGGCCTAAATACTCAGCTGCATCTGTGCCACTTTGAATTCCAGCCACAACACTGGTGCCCATCACTTAAATCTATAGCTTCCAGACATTTCCGATCCTGCACTTCAATTGGTGAAAAAAAAAAAAAGAACATGTCTCCTTTGCTATTATATAAATTTACTCATTCTTCCTTTTTAACCTATATTTGTTGATCTGTACATGAACTATCAGTACAGCTCAGTTTATTTTTTAACATGTTAGAGGAAAGTAAATATGTATAGAAACCCTATTATTTCCTTCCAGCATTACAGCTGGGGGAATGTGCCTTTGATTTTGAAATCCAGTCCTTTAGCTAGTGAGGAAACCTATGTGATACACAACATGTGTATCTCAACCTGACATTGTTAACCTTCTGTTCATTTTCATCTTTTAATGTTATATAAAATGTCATTTCTTCCTGTTAAATGGCTATAAAAATACAGTATAGATGCTAATGGTAAAAAAAAAAAAATCAAAATGAATGTAAAGAGGTGTAAAAAGTAATAACTCAACTTCCCTTCATAAATGAATTGTTGCTAAGCTAACGCTCAGCAAGGGGCTTTAAGTTAAACACAGAATGAGTACTTAGGGCAAATATTTGGTCCACATCTACAATATTCTGGGTACTGTGCTGAATTATTTTCAAACTGTTGTTCATTTAATTCTCACAACTGTCAGTGGCTGTTCAGCAGTTAGTTGTGATTCTGGTGCTCTCGTGAGAAGGGGTGAGCTCAGGCCCTCTACTCCACCAGCTTGTCTCTTTCCTGATTCTCACAACAACTGTGCGAAGTAAGTGCTATTACTCTGTGAGGGAAGTATAATGAGTCCCACTTCGCAGATGAGAAAACTGAGGTAGAGAAAGATGAAAGATACATTTACTAAGCAGCTAAGCACAGAAGAGGAAGGAATAGTTCTGGATAAATAATGTTGACTATGGCAAAGGCATGGATTAATGACAATGCTCTCCGTAAATTCTCCCAAGAGAATTAACACTTTGTAAATAATTTCTTCAAGTACTCTGAGTTATAATTGGCCTCATAAACTTAGCTATATGGCTGTTAGTGATGAGGCAGTCAAGGAAGCGACATCCGTTGGCTGTTGAGTCAACGTGGTAGCCACCTGACCGCTCAGTGTTTTAGCCGTGCATGTGGAGAAGCAGAGATAATAACAGTTCTTTTGGTTTGTCTTTCACAGATACTTGACTTTTTACATTTTATGCCTCAAGGATAGCAAAACTCCTTTTCACATCCCATAGAAAGCCATTTAGAATCCTGAGTGACCACCTAATGAATAATCATCTATTGAGTACCATACTATGGCCAGCAACAAGGGCAATGATAGAATTCAAGAAAAATATGCAATCATGGGGGTACCTGCTTAAATTCATTATCTCACTGAGGAGAAAAGACTTAAACTGTGTATAATTAGAGAGTGAGTCCTTAATCAAGCTTTGAAATCAGTGCACGGACGGAAATCACTGCAGGAATCCCACCTACGCAGCCCTTCCCTGGTCTTGGCCAAGCACAGAGGAGCTTTGGTCTGTGCTTTGGTGTCAGACGCAGGCTATCGGAACCTCACCTCTGCCCTTATTCTATGTTATGCTGGGAGCTGGTTTCCCATCTCTAAATTGAGATGATAAGTATGCTTACCTGGAAGGGATATTGTAAGGACTTTGGAAGAAGAAACACCAAAGCACTGTGCTCGACAGACAGTGTGCATCTCTCCTCTTCCCTGGGCTGAGCAGAACACCCCAGGGATGATGGAGCCAGGGCTTGAGGGAGCTGAAGTCCTAGCAAGAGTTGTCTCTGCAGAATTTATGGGACGGAATGAGGAAGTGGATGGGGATGGGGCACCATAGGAACCCAGACAGAGTCTGAAGCAGGAACCACAGTGCTTTCAGAGCAAGTTTCAGTGGATTCTCACGGGGTCCCCCCTTCCCAACTTTACCCTGAAGTGTCCACCCAGATCTTGAAAGGAACCATCAGGGAGGTGGCAGGATGATGATCGAACTTCCTCCAGCCTTTTCTGTCTCTGAAGCCCTCATTTTGAAAACCTGTGTGAGACTCTGTTGAGGCCCAAATAGAGACTAATAAATGTCACAGAATTAGAATTCCAGTGTAAAAATTTTAAAGCTTGTAGAGTTCAACTCTGTGTATGACTAATCTGTAACCCTGTGTTTGGAATCCCCATCTCCCTGCCTTTTCTGAGACCCCATCAATCATTCACCCTCACCCCCAAGGCACACAGATAAGCACCTCTTTGGGGCGGTAGTCTCTCTCACTCTTTCTGTTATGGATTTCACAGTGTTCCCACAAAATTCATATGTTGTAGTTCTGACCCCCAGTACTTCAGAATTTCACCTGATTTGGAAATAAGGTCTTTAAAGAGGTAATTAAGTTAAAATGAGGTCATCAGAGTTTGTTCCAATCCAACCTGACTGTGTCCTTATAAGAGGAGGAGGTTAGGACACAGACATGCGCAAAAGATGTGAGGACACAGGAAGACAGCCATCCACATGCCAAGGATAGAAGCCTCAGGAGAAATCAACCCTGCCAACAACTTGATCTCAGACTTCCAGCCCCCAGTACAGTCAGAAAATAAACTTCTATTGGTTAAGCCACCCAGTCTGTCATACTTCATTATGGCAGCCTTAGGGAAATAATATACTCTCTCTGTCTCTTTCAGCCTCCTTTGGTCTTTTCCCTCCCCCCATCCCCACCCCATGGCTCTTTCCCGTCTT
>NW_006797342.1:883819-924142 GCF_000442215.2 Lipotes vexillifer
CTTTCCCTTCTTTCTTCAAACCTGTTCATATTATTCATAACCCCCTGTGTCTGTGCCCCTCCTATGGCTCCACTGAACCTTGGGCATCTGTGTTGTATCTCACAGACACTCTTCCTCCACTGTCCTCCGGCCTCAAGCTAAAGCCATAGCTTTGTCCAAACCCAAAGATTGCTTCTACGCCCCATGGGTTGATGTCTGGTGTTAGGGCAGAGTTGAGCCCTGCCTCACTGTTAAGTTTGTGGGCAAAATAAAACACTTGGAGGAAATCTGACCCTGAATGATCCAGTTTTCAAGATGGCCATCCCGTTCCATAGCATCTCTGGTACTGTTGGGTCTACTGAACCTTGCTTGACACAAGGTTATCTGAGTCAATTTGGTGGGAAAATCTCTCAGCCATTAAAGAGAATGAAATAATGTCATTTGCAGCAACATGGGTGGATCTAGAGATTATCTTATTAAGTAAAGTAAATTAGACAGAGGAAGACAAATATCATATATCTGTTATATGTGGAATCTAAAAAATAATGATACAAACGAATTTATTTACAAAACAGAAATAGATTCACAGACATAGAAAGCAAAACTTATGGTTACCAAAGGGGAAAGGGGGAGATAAATTTGGAATTGGGGATATACAGACTACTTTATATAAAATAGACAAACAACAAAGACCTACTATATAGCACAGGGAACTATACTCAATACATTGTAATAACCTATAATGGAAAAGAATCTGAAAATTTATATATATATATATTATGTATATATATTCATGTATGTATATATATGTATATACATACATGAATATATATACATGTATGTATATATATATGTGTAACTGAGGCACTTTGCTATGTACCTGAAAGTAACACAACACTATAAATTAACTATACTTCAATTAATAAATGTTAACAAAAGATGAATTAATAAACTGATATCCATATTATAATTTATAAATCAGGCTCATAACTCACAGCTGACAACAAGTTCAAAGCTGTCATGCTATTACTGAAACCTACAACAAACCTTATTTGGCTTTGACCAAAAAAAGTAAAAATAAATAAAAATAAATAAATACCTTATTTTGGGTGAGCCACTTCACTGAAGTTATCCTCGATGTCCTCATCTGGTTTCTACAGTACGAGTGTAGGGTCTCCTTTGCAGAGATGTTACAAAGATGAAATGAGACAATGTAAGTAGAGCATCCAGTGCTTTGCCAGCCCCATAGAGACGCAATGTATATTGAAAGGTTGGTTGACGTGTGTCTAGAAGGAGAGAATGGGCCTGGGTATCGACAAAAATGGGAAGGAATGATCTCAAGTAAACTAAGGGAGCCACACATGTAAGGCATGAGGGTTATGACTCTGCCAGTTAGCTTCAAAGGAAGTTTCCCTTTCAGTGGGATGCAATATTTTGTAATTTTAGTGGAGAACCATGGAGGACTCCACTGCATGATTCTTATTGCAAAACATAATTCTAAAGGAAAGGATGCACTGCTATGTTTCTTTTAAATTAAATCGAACCTGACTATGTACCCACAACCCATGTGGCAGGTGGGGCAGTCAGTCTCCATTTTGGTAGGGGAGCTCCTCTCTCTTACAAAGCCCCACAAGAATCTAGCCAGCTTGCACGCTCCCAGATTGTCAACAGACTTCTTCTCTCACTCATTAAGATCACTGCTGATGTCCTCATGGTCTTGGCTTGAATGGTGTCTTGAAGGCAGGTGTCTCTCCTGCTCCAACAGGTCAAGGTGCAGGCATGTGCTGAATCTAGAAGCCCCTGTGCTGGAGTACAGCCTCCTTGAGGGCTCACCTGGGCACCGCCAGGAAGGTTCCCCATGCCCCACAGACGTATGGGACAGACCTTATTGTTGTCCCTTTCTATCTATGAAAGAACTAAGACTTAGGCGATAAGCAACCCACCTACCCAAAACTGTAAAGCCAAAGAGACAGGAAATTGATGGAGCCATGTGGTGAGTCCAGGACTAGATCTGTATGCTGTCCTGGGGTGGGGACACAGCCTCTGCAGGAAGGGGTACAAGACAGAGGGGGCATGATGAAAAACAGAACTATTAGGCTTTTGATCAATCCCTCTACCTCCTGTAATAGCAAAATAAAGAAGAATGTCTAGATCTTGAGTCTACATTTGGGTTCAGTGTCAGAATAGCCAGAGTTTGCCTCCTGGCTGGGCTACTTGCCAGCTTCAACACCAACAAAAGCAAACAAGGGGAATGAAAGAAAAGGGCGGAAATCTTTGAAGCAAACAGGTCTGAGGGCTAATCCTTCTTAACCCCGAGGCGCTGGAGCAGTCCCCCCCTGCACTACATCTGGATTTCCTTATCAATGAAATGGGCGTATTAACACTACCCCGGTGGATGGCATTGGCCAAGATGGCTGCCTATCACTCCCGCTGCTCTTCAAAGCTGTGGAGGGTGCACCCCTGCCTGGGGAGTATAGTCAAGGGCATGGGAGTTGGTAGGCCTTCCAGCTACCCAGCTGACACCAGCTGAGGCGGAGATGAGGAGCCTCTCTCAGCCCTGTGTCCTCATCATAAATGTGGGAGAAAATCATGTGGGCATTATTTAATCCATACAATTGGTGGAAAGTTCTGCTCTTACCTACCTCTCAGAATTAGACTATGCAATGAGATGTGAAAGATATTTGTAAATGCTAGGGGCTACACTTGACAGGGCATTAGTATCAAGCTTCTCCAGGCTTAGGTAAAGTGAAACATATAAACTCTTGCAACGTCGAGGTTGTGCATAATATTTGTGAGTCTGACCAGTGTCTCTCTTTTTTTTTTTTTTCATCTTTATTGGAGTATAATTGCTTTACAATCATGTATTAGTTTCTGCTTTATAACAAAGTGAATCATTTATACATATGTTCCCATATCTCTTCCCTCTTGTGTCTCCCTCCCTCCCACCCTCCCTATCCCACCCCTCTAGGTGTCTCTAAGGCCTGTGCAGAGGAGGGAGAGACTTCTGGGTGCAGGGAGTGACCAGGGCAGGCCAGGCAGCCCAGAAGCATCAAATGACATCTACATGTTTCTGAGTTCACATGTGAAATCTTTCCATGCCAGTGACATAGGAGGTCTGAGAATTAAAGTGGGAGGAAGATCAACTCTTAGAATTTGTGTCTCCCCCTACTGCTGCCATTTCCCAGAGGGTTTTCTTTTTAACAAGTTTACTGAAAACTTAAAAAAAAAAGTGCTACAGGTAACTGCAGCAGAGAAACAAGAAAATATAAACCAAACAACCAAGACAAAACAAGGTGGCATCTGCTGGCAGTGACTCTTAGCAGGAATTTTTATTGTGCTGGCTGGCAGGGAGGCACATTCAAAGTCGTGTTTATCTCTTACCTTTCCTTAGCTCGAGTTTGTTTTAGTCTGGCCTAATTTCTTTGAAGACCCTGGGCCTAGGGCCCTATATTAATTTCTATAGCTGTGTTACATTTTTATTTTTTTCTTTCACAGAACCATTGTCTGCTTTGAATACCAAACCTGACATAAACTTTGAAAAATTAAAATCATTTTATAGATAATTGAAATGCAGGTTTTGTGAACATTAATACTCCAATAGAGAAACTCAACCTTTCCCTATGTTTACCTCTTTGGTTGGATTAATTTTCCACTGTCATTTCTACCTATTTGGATAACCTAGAGAAGTTCAGAATTTAAATAAATTAATTAAATGAGGGGCTTAGAGTCTCTGCAGACAAAAGGCAAGCCCAAACCTCTCAGAGCACTTTAAGAATCGCAGAGAGGCTATGTCAGGAGAAAGCCTGGAAAGGCCGCCTGTCAACCCCCCATCTGGGTGTCACTGGGAGTGTGGAGTCTCCAGCAGAGGCCACTGGGATGGCAGCAGAGGGGCCACTGTGCAGTGTCTGTCACAGGGAAGAGGAGTCCTGTCTCCTCTGCATAGTTAGTCAAGGAGCCCCTTCTAGCGACAGCAAAGGTTAAGTTGATGTTTTGTGGTTTTTTGTCCTCCATGAACCAGGAACCAGGAGTTTCTGACAGAGTCTGCCATACATGCAACAAAGGGCTGGAACCCAGAGAGCTCTCTGTGTCCCCCGCTCCTGGGGTCCCCGAGCAGCTAACCTGCCAACTGCTGGTGCCAGTGGAGCTCAGAGCAAGGGCGTGTGGGCAAGAGCATGCACCTCTCCCAGACCAGAAAGAAGCTACACTTGGGAGCTTCCTAAAGCTTTCAAGAGTGAGAAGGTGAATCTTATAAACACCTCCCAGCCACATCAGGGATGATTACAGCAGAAGACGATGACTAAGTCTGAACTCAGACAGGCAAGATGTTCAAAATAGGCCTCCAGAAGAGAACCTGATGGAAAAGAGATGGTGAGGGGACGCTTGCTCTCTTTAACGAAAAAAAAATGTATTTATTTTGGCTGCACCAGGTCTTAGTTGAAGCACGCATGATCTTTAGTTATGGCCTGCAGACTTCTTAGTTGCCGCATGCAGGTAGGATCTAGCTCCCCAACCAGGGATCAAACCCGGGCCCCCTAAGTTGGGAGTGTGGAGTCTTACCCACTGGACTACCAGGAAAGTCCCAAGGGGATCCTTGCTTTTCCAATCATGTAGTATTTGTGTTGGTGATGTCTAAGGGTCACCCCCAATAGGCTATAGACCTGTAGCTGAATAAAGGTGGTACAACAAAGAGTGTTCTATGGGGTAGCATTCTTGGCCTCTGGCCAGCAGAATGTCCCTGTGGTTTCCGAGGCTCTCCTGCTTCGGAGGTCCCTTCAGAAAGTGCCCTGTTTTCTAGAGGAAAGGCTAGAGCCATTTGAGTGCCTTCACCTTGAACAAGGGCAGGGAGCACTGATGTACCTGTTGTTGGTCACCTTGTATGTTTTTCTCCATCACTGTTTTGAGTTTTGAGCTGTCTGATTTACTGGGGATGAATTAGAAATTGAAGTTAATTATAAAGAAATTTGATTCATCGAAATAAAAAAAAACAGGATCTCCCTGAGTGCCCAGCATGTGCTATTTGCAGAAGAACAACAGTATCTGTTACTGTATCCTTCCATTCTAAGTCAACACATGAGGGTTATTAAAACATATTTCTGCAGGCCACCGGTGTGCAATCCATCTAGAGAAGTTGTGGGGGTTTTGTTTTTGTTTTCTGGATTACACACAATGAGTCAAACCCAGATGAGTGTGTGAAGCTACATGTCAGAGGGGAGTATATTCTGACTCCACAAAGCTATAGACTAGACCTAAGTTTCTTGTGGATCTAAAGTTTCTATAAGAAGATTTATAAGGCGTGGCTTCTGCCAATGTGGCGGGTGAGTGACAGAGGTGTTATGTGTCCTGTTCTCCTGTAAGGCTCAGAGGAGAACTCACATTTCTAAAGTATTTACATAGGGTCACGAGCCCCACAGACATTTATTTAGTTCTCACTGTTATTCTGTAAAGGAAGCACTACCCTGCAAGGAAAATGTTTACAAATGAGAAAACTGAGGCTCAAGACGGTGAGGAAATGTGTCCACACCATTTAGGTAGAAATCAGTAGAGCTAGAATTTGATCCCAGGTCAAGTTTAGCTGAACTGCGTCCTCCTGTCTGAAACATGTTTTGGACCTACACGTAAAACTGAGTGCATTTTCTACCATTATGCTTGAAATGCAGGTGTTTCTGCTCTAGCACAGTTGGCTTTACTGAAAATGTTCTTGTTATGTGAAACTATACAGTAAAAATAACAGGGTTTATGTTGCTGTTGGTGTACCGTCACTCAGCACCCATGAAACTTCACACCAAAGTGCTAAAAATAAATGAATAAATAGACAAATAATTTTAAGAAGCAACTCCAGCCATCTTAGTAAAGACACACACACAATTACGTCTCCACTGGGATTTTCACTGTGTCGTATGGTCAATGGGCCATATTCAATTCTGATTTCTCTTGAGATGTAAGTCCTTAAACATGTTCATTCCTAACACAGCCCAATTTCACAAAATTAAACTCTGACTCTGCGAGTAGTCTTCTCCATCAATTATCTTTTTTAAATGATTTGTAGAATGTGTTTATGGCTTTACTAGAGAGCTCAACAACATGGAAAGTAGAGCAGGGTTTGAAGCCAGCCAACCACATGCTGCTTGTTCCAAATGAAGACAGTTCTAGAGAATTTTGAGCATGTTTCTCAGTCTTCTTATATTGCTAAGGCTTTCCCTCTAATTGTAAGTTTGTCCCCCAACCCCCTGCATCGCTACAAATATTAATTGTATATGATCAAAGGAAGTTCCCCTTTATGCCGATATTGTACTCTTCTTTGCCAGCTGAATAAGAGCTGGTGCACAGCACAGAGACACACATTATCTCAGCACAAGGTGACATTATTATACTTATTTGCTTATACATTTTTCCTCTCGTACTACACTTGGGCTCTCCCATATGGTGGCCATAAACCACAAGGAGCACTTCAGTGTGGATGATTCAAATGGAGATGTGTTGTAAGTGTAAAATACACATCCCATTGTAAAGACTTTGTATGAAAAAATGAGGTAAAATATCTCTGATAACTTTCATATTGATATCACATTGAAGTGATATTTGGGATCTGTTGGGTTTCATAAAATGCACTGTTAAGATTATTGGACATGCTTTTTAATTTTTATTGTAGGTACTAGTATGTACATTTAAAATTATATGTATGGCTTGCTTTCCAGTTCTATTGGACAGTGCTGGGCTTGATCCCATGCTTATGGAGAGCAGGGACTATGATTTACTGATTTCACAGCAATGGAACCAGCATGCTGCCTGGCACATGGTTGGCCCATAAACATTGATCTTAGGCAAGAGAATGAGGTGTGTCTAACTCAAAATTCATGCTCGTGGCAGTTGCAAAAGGAAAGAGCAGGTTGGGCCTGGGCTGAACAAAGCAAAGCCAGGGGCTGCAAGAGGGCTGATTTATGGTGTCCATGTGGTCCGCCTCCTGGGGTTGCACAGCAAGTGTGTGTAAAGCAGGAGATATCTTGTACACGATCCTTTTCTTGAATATTTTTGGAAAGGGATTTCTGAGTCCCATGCATTTCCTATTTTTAATCATTAGACTGAACATCTTACTGAACATCTATGATGAATTCACCACTATGCTGTATGAAATTATCCTCATGCTAAGGACTCTGACAATAGAATAAGAGGATCACATTAATGAATAGACAAAACCAGAAAATGTGTGATGCAGCCTTATAGGTTCATTACTCAGTTGTAGTATCTGAATTTTGATATATAACAGTCATGTCATTTTTGGGAAACTGTCCCTTCCTCATGGAGCTGCAGTTTTCCTATCTGTAAATTATTATAAAAAAGCAATTTGCACAGTATTTCCCTGGGGTTAAATGAGATTCCTATTTTCATGTGAAAGTGCCTAGCAAAGAAGAAGATAAAACCTGACACAAGAGAAGGTATTTAATCAATGGAAGTACTACTGGATTAGAGACAGCTTGACAAAATGGAAGGAGAATGGGTTTTATAGTCAAAACCATTTGGCTTCAAATTCTAAAAGGAGTATTTAAAGCTGGAATTTACACAGTTCCTATTTGGGTCATTGAGCTCTTAGCACTGATGCAAAAATGACATGAGAATTTAAGCAGTTTTGACATAATTATATTAATTTACTGTAGCAACACTAACACTTGAAAAGACAAAAAATAGCACAGAATAATTTACTTAATAATGGTATTTGTTTTGTAGAAAAAAAATTATTTCAAAAATGATTTCTGTGAGGAGAAGAAATGATTAATGTTTATAGAACCATAGGGCTCTTACTCTTCTAATTTTTAAACCAAGTTCCTAAAGAGAGAGAAGCTGTTTACCCAATTACACACATATGGTTGACACCTGAAAGGGGGCAACTATCCAAGTCCCCCCTGCTCTAGGCCACCACCCCTCCCTATTGCCTCTTTCCCATGTGCCCTACTGAGTGCCACAGAGGCTGTCATACTACACTTTCCATGGACACTCTTCCCTTTTACTTCTGCCACATTTGCTGATAGGACACCTTAAACTATTAAACTCTTGGTGGTGATTTTATACACTTGTCACCCTGCTATCTTTGCTTTGACTCTCACCAGAGTCGGAAGACACCACAAAATGGAAACCACATACCAAAGAAGGGCGTGTTTCATGTATGCAGAGGTAGTGAGGAGACACAGAGGGGCACTTATAAAAGGGAGTGGGGAGAATGTAAGGGAAGTAAATTGAGTAGAAAATATAAGGGAAGAGTAATTGGGGATGTGTTCATAAACTATGTAATGATGGCATACCCCTGTATCAGCACCACAACTTGATTTCAGGGTCTGTTCAGTGTCAAGGGTGTACTTATTTTGTTATAACTTTCCTGATCTAGAACTGCATTTAGTAGTCACAAAATTAAGCGTGCTTCCAGGTGAAATGGAAAATGGTATTTTGCCAACTTTGCTAATCCTGTGACTTGTGGAGGAGTTTATTAAAAAGAACTGATCTCTTCCTATGTGCACTCATGGTTATTTCAATGATGACATATATGTATATATGCAAACATGCATCAATCCATCCATCATTTTGTTTGCTAACTCAATAGATATTAACAGAACATGACATCCACACAGAGCCTCCCAATGCAGTCATTAAATCATAGGATCTAGAATCAGATTATCTTAATCAAACCACAGTACTTTCTAGCAATATGAATATGAGCAAGTTACCCAAAGTTTGTGTCTCATAATTGTTCTTGCATTGGCTGAGGACTAGCCTGCAAAGACTTTTTTTTTGTCTCTGGCCATATTATGGTCGATGAGCTATGATGTGTCCTCCAAGTACAAAACAACTAGACCTTGTATCAAACATTCTTTTAAATAGATTATTGGGCTTGAAGGAAAAAAGGAATAATTCCAAAGGTTTCCCAACCCCCTGGGAAAAAAAATGAACCTAGGGTAAATTTAGACCCTCTTTAAGGAGAAGCATGGAGCAAAATGGGGAACAAGGTATGCTGAAGACAAATACCAGTATCAGAACTCAGGTTTTTACCAGAATATTGAGCCAGTAGATAGACATGCCGGATTTGGGATTCTTACATTGAGTCTGGGACCCTAGAAGTAGGTTAAAGTGAACCAGATGAGCAGTACATTCTGGTACAAACATTTATTTTTGGAAGAAGATATTTTCAACTTAAACTCTTTGGATTTCTGGAGATTCCACTCCATCAATATGAAGTTATAATCAGAGATCCCCAAACACACAAAGGAACTAGAAACAATAATTAATAATAAGCACATAGTAGTTTTAGATCACAGAGATTACAGGAGTTGAAATCATAAGATAGGGAATATAAAATATTTATCTATGGAATGTCTACAAATAATAAAAGACAGCCATAAATGCAAACAAACTACCCATAGTTATGAAAAAGGTACTTCTATCTCCAGCCACCATGAAGTAACTCTTACACCCATGGTGAACAACTATAAAACTGGGAAAAATATGAGGCAACTGTTTTTAGATTTTCGGTAACAAGCAGCACAGGGATGTGATCTTTAAGGTGAGCCCTAAATGTACACTGGCCTTTTGCATGGAAGTACACATCTGATCACGGCATAAGGAGGAGGAGCCCAAGCAGAGTAGAATGTCTTTAATGAACTTACAAGGCAGAGTCTGGGGCTGGAATGTGATGAGAAGGAAATTGGAGAGGAAGAGAAACTTTTAGGATGGGACAGAAGTCTTTATGTGTTTCTTGGTGTAAAGGAGGCAAATGACTAGGCTGCAGAGAGTCACGAGTTTGTTTCATGAAAGGATTAATAAAATAGTAGAGTTCAATCAAGATTTAAAAGAAAGAGAGAGAAAACATAAATTAACCTCAGAAAAATAAGTAGAAGATAGCACTAAAGATTCTACAGGATTTAAAGGATAACAAGGGAATATTATAAACAAATATATAACATTAATCTGAAAAGGTAGGAAAACAAATTTCTTAAAAAGCATGATTTATTAAAACTTACAAAAGAAGTAACTAAAAATATGAATACTCTTGTATACATTACAGAAATATAACTCAAAATTAGAACAATTCAAGGCACTCAAAAACTCAATACATAGATGGTTTCTATTGTAAATTCTTTCAAACAGTTAAGGAAGAAATAAGAATAAATTCTGATACAAAATCAGAAAATAGAGACCGATGCAGCATTTTTTATATGTTTTAAGAAAACATTATAACTCAGAACCAAAATCTGTCAAAAGCTTTAAAGGAAAACTAGAGCTCAATGTTTTTTTATGAAAATACACACAAAAAAAATCCTTTAAAAAGAGCAAATCAAATCCAGTAATAGAGTAAAAAGATAATATATCTTAGACAAAATTATTTATCATAGGAATCAAGGTTGGTTTCATATTTGTAAATCAATGCAATTCTTCATAAAGGAAAAAAATATGATTATCTCAACAGTTAGATAAAAATATGTAACAAAATTCAACATTCATTCATTATTAAAAAATAAGTCTAAGAAAACAAAGGATAGAGAGGAAATTCCTCATTGTGATAAAGGAGTTTTGCAAAAAAACCTATAGCTAACATCATACTTTATGTAATTATTGAAATGATTCCCTTACATCTGGAACAATGCAAGTATTTTCTCTTCCTTACCTTCCACACACCATTATACAAGAGGTCCTGGTCAGCTTCAAAAGGTAAGAAAAAGATATCAATATTAAAAAGTTAGATAGAAGGAGGGTAAACTCTATTTACTCACAGACAATGTGATTGTTTAGATAGAAAAAGCTATGGAATCTACAAAAATCTATAGAACTAATGATCAAATTTTCAAAGCTCATATTATACAAGGTTAATATTAAAAAAATATATCAACTGTGTTTCCATACACCAGCAACAACCAATCAGAAACTGGAATTTTATAATAGCATGAAAGGGGCAGAACGCTAATTCAGAGAAATAATGGATGAAAACTTTTCTAACATGGGGAAAGAGACAGACATCAAGATCCAGGAAGCCTTAAAAGTACCAAAAAAGATGAATCTAAAGAGACCAACACTGAGATGATTATAATTAAATTATCATTAAAGTTAAAGACAAGGAGAGAAGCTTAAAAGAAGCAAGAGAGAATAAACTTATGTTAAAAACAAAAACAAAAACAAAACAACAACAAAAAAATCCATAAGACTCAGTGGATTTTTCAGCAAAAACTTTGCAGGCCAGAAGGGAGTAGAATGATTTATTAAAAGTGCTGAAATAAAGGGAAAATAAAAACCCGCCAAACAAGAATACTCTTCCCAGCAAAGTTGTCCTCCAGAATTAAAGGAGAGATAGTGTTTTCCAGATAGACAAAATCTTAAGTTCATCACCACTGGACAGGCCTTACAAGAAATGTTAACAGCAGTTTTTCAAGCTAAAAAGAAAGGATGCTAATTAGTTACATGAAAACACAAAAGTATCAAACTCATTGGTAAAGGTAAATATGTAGTTATATTCAGAATCTTCTAACCTTCTAGTGGTAGGGGTATATCTAATATAAAGCTTAAAAGAGGAAAGTTTTAAAATACTTGATCTGGCCTTACTGAAGGGTGGTGGCCTCACTGAAGTGAGTCAATTAACACACCTGAGTGAGTTCAGAGTCCACTTAGAGACTTTTTCAGTGAAGGTTAATGTTCCCTCTCAGCAGAAAACCCCATGGAGATTAGCTCAAGGAGAGTGGGGCCATTTGTGGCTTCAAAGTTAAATCAAGTTCAGATTCCCTGTTAAACACCCCAATGACTCCGTCATACCTACAACTCTTATTCTTAAGTGTGCTCAGTGAAACGCTGGTCCTGGGAGATGTGGATCAATGTTATAGGGACAGAGAAAAGTGCTGTAGGAAAACAAGTTTGGGACACTAGGTTACCTCTCTGGGAAAACTCTCACTGCAAGTGGCTAATTCTTTCCCAGAGTTGGATTACATAGGCAAAGCAGGCAGCTTCCCAAAATCTGTAAAAGCTAAAGTACATGATGAATATTGAAGTAAAAGATATTTAGACATATAAAGTGTTTCCCAAATTATTTTTTAAAACATAAATTTATGAAGTTAAGTGTACTATCCTTATAACCAGAGAAGATGTAGGCCTTAGTATGCAGAAATAATCTTTGAGTTTCAAATCTCTATAATTGTGAAACACTCACGTCGTATTCTTACTACTGCCAATGTTCGGAGGATTGTAAACAGCAACAACTGAAATGCTATCTCCACGCTAGCATGAGATCGGAAAAAGAAAATAATTTACTCACAAAATTCATGCTTAAACAAGAAAAAAATATAAAACACTATCATAAGAATTATAAATCTATCGAGTTTTCATCTGAGTAATTATGTAATTGCTTGTCTACAGTGAAACCAAATGAGAGAAAATTTTAAACTACTTTGAGGGAAGAAAAATATTGCTATTTTCTAGATCAATAGAGATTGTTAAATAGAAATTACAACAATGGTACATGTACAGTCTCTGGAGATAAAATGAGATGAAACTTCATTTTACTAATACATTTACAAAATGAGCATTTATAAAAACACAACTCAAATTACAATCTTATCAAGTCCGTTTGAGGTATTGCATAATCATTTAAATAATAGCGATAAAATTAAACAGAAAAAAAATCAAAATTATTTTACAAGAAAAGTAAAATAAAAATTTTGCTATGTTTCCAGATTATCCTGTGGACTGTTAACAATAATACAAATACTATAATTATGCTACCTGAAGATAGACTAAATAAATGAAAAAAAATAACTTATGAGTCACATTTTAATAATCTGTAGTTAAAAACACTAATAACTATAATCCTGTCAAGTTTCCATTTGTGCCATTGTATAATCACTTAATAGCAATAAAACTGAAAGAAAAAAATCAAATTTATTTAGTAGAGGAAAAAAGTGCTTCACCTTGGATTTTAATCTTCAAAAGTAGGTTCTTTGGAACATGGGATCAAATTGAAGGTGACCCACCTATTTTCAGGGTTTGGAGACACTTCATCTGACCAAGGGAAGGTGTGCTGAGACAAGGCAGTTCCTCAGTAGAGGCATACCTAGAGACGTTAGCCCTCGCTCCACTTTCTGGAATAGGTGGGGGTGGATTTTTTTTTTTTTTCATTCAGTACAGCTAGAGCTTTAATGGACATTTAATAGCTTCTCAGGTGAAGACCATTTTCCATCTTTTTCCAAAGGACTCAAGCTGGAAGCATTGCCACCCCACTGGATACTGACAGATGGATGAACAGGGTGAGGAAGGAGTGAGTACCCAACTCTTTAGCCTCTCTGAACAGGGCAGGAATCAAATGCTGTCGAATGGTCACTGGGGGCCATTCATGCTGGGGTACGGCTGGCAGCACTGGTCTTGGGTTATCCTGTCAGGGTCTGCTCCCTGGAGCCCTCTGTCACATCTGACTAGCGGATGAGGTGGGGGACCAGAGCCTGGGACAACAGCACCCTGTTCAGGTGGGCAGGCTTAACTGAAAGAAGGACCCAACCCCACCCATTGCCAAGAGCACCAGAACAAGCTCTCTTTTGATCTTGTGGAGGAGTTGATGCATCAGGATGGGGTTGACCTGATGGAAGTTGTTGGGGGTGGTGTCTGGTCCACACTGGGAGCAGGATACTGGATCTGGATCTATCACAGAGAGTGAGGCTCCTCCTTCTCTGGAATCTGGTCAACCTGAGGATTCCTGGGTGGTCTCTCAGGTTTCTGCCAAACACCTGATTTATAATATCAAGTATATGGATACTATTTAAAACTTTTTAATTCTCCTTCAATATGGTCTTGTCTGATGCATTTCTTTAGTTACCATAAGGTACCAGATGTCTCTCAGTCAGTAGAGCTCCCAACCTATTATCATAAATTTCTCTTTCATGGGACGTAAGCTGCCTTTGACAATAGCCACTGATGTTTTCCAGTATTTCTGAGTGAATTTTGGCATATATTTTGTGGATATCCAGATCTTTGCATACACTGCTATTCCATCTGCTCTGGAAAACTCCTTTATCTTTACAGCATAAATTCTTCCTAAATTGGATATTTGGTGAAAATTCATTTTTCCTTCTTGATGCACTTCTGTGAAGATTTGAAGTTTCCAGTGGGGTGGTTGCCTCTACTTTTCTGTTTTTTTTTGTTTGTTTGTTTGTTTTTTTATCTACAATGAAGCTTTCTCAGTTTGGAGGCTTTTCATGGGATCTTTAAGTGCATTGGCTATTTCATCTTCTTCAGTTAACTTAGTATACATTTGGTTTCTTTCTTCTTCAAAAGTTTTAAAATAGATATTTAATTCAGCTGCATCAATCAGTTTCTTTGAAATTACTTTGATTCATCTTTTAGGATGTCTCTATTTTCAGGACCATTGATTATAGCTACTTCCAAGTTCCCACTATCCATGTTGCCTTTTCCAAGAACAGCAGCCCAAACTCGCACTTTCTTTTGCAGGTATCCATCCAAGGACGCAGTCTCTCTTTAGATTCATTTTTTTTTCAGTACGGTAACAACATTCACTCCTCTTTCCAACCCTTCAGCTTCTTGTGAAACCAGGTTCAGACTTTCCAGAACATTGAAATCATCCTCTAAAGCTTCTTTTAGTGCTGGCTGACATTGTCCTTCATTGGTCTGATGGATTTTTGAGGAATATTTCTATGGCAGCTACTTGAAATTCAATGTGTTCTGATGCATCTTATAAAGACTGAAACTGTCTTGTAAAGTCAGTCATCAACTCAGCTTGTTCAAAATGTTGAGATTTATCTTGTTTTTGTCCATTTGAAAGTTGTCTATGCTAAAACCAAGTAAAGAGTTGACGATTTCTAACTCCTTATGGATGTTTTATGTGTTTCTAATAATTTGTTCTCTGGTTTGCACTGAGGTTGACTCAAGGTGTCCAAATATGTATTTTTAATTTAAATTAATAGACCTTATTTCTTAGAGTAGCTTTAGTTTTATAGAAAAATTAGGCAGGGAGTTCCCGTATACTCTCTCTTCACTCCCCCACCTACCACACTTACATAGTTTCCTCAACTATCATCTTCCATTGGTATGATACATTTCTTTACAACTGATAAACCAATTATTATTAACTGAAGTTCATAGTTTACATTAGGGTTCATTCTTTGTGTTGTGCAATTTATAGGTTTTGCCAAATACATAATATCATGTATCCACCATTACAGTATCATATAAAAGTGTTTCATTTCTCTAAAAATCCTCTGTGTTCCCTTTCTTCATTCTTCTCTTCTCCCCCATGCCTAAACTCCTGGAAACCACTGACATTTTTACTGTCTCCATCGTTTTGCCTCTTCCAGAATGTCAGCCAGCCTTTTTCAGACTGGTTTCTCTCCCTTGACAATATACTTTTACGTTTATCTACATCTTTTTTCGACTTAATAGCTCATTTATTTTTTATTCCTGAATAATATTGCATTGCCTGGATGGACCATTGTTTATTTATTCGTTAATCTATTAAAGGACATCTTGGTTGCTTCCAAGTTTTGAGCATTATAAATGAAGCTGCTATAAACCTTCACATCCAGGTTTTTGCATGTAAGTTTTCAACTCATTTGGATACCAAATATGTTTTCAATTAAAAAAAAAATAAACTTATTTTTGTTTACCTAAAAAAAATATGTTATCTTTCTTCCTGGACTGTAGAAACTCTGTGGGTAGTTTGCTTTTCCTTGAATTAAGTCCATAATTTTTTCATAATTAAGAATATGACTATGACTACCCACAGCCCCATCTCCCGTAAAAGTCCATGGAGACACAGGCCTGATCTAAGGTCCCCTGTCAGTGTTGGTCCACCTGGCCCTGTGGCTCCTAAAAGGATACAGCACAGAGCATCATGGCCATCAGCAGATTTCCCCATGCTCTAGAGACCCAACTGTGTCACCTCAGATTGTCAAGACCCTGACAGCCACAGTGGACCCTAGAGAACACAGGTGAGCATCCTGCCTGAAACCAAATCAGTTCCTGGCAACATGTGCTGACCTCAGGGGAGGCTGGGGAAGGACAGGGCAGAAAACCCTGGCTTGAATAAACTTCTCATTGGGGGCCCTGAAGCAGTTAAGCCTGCTGAAGTTGGGGGGGCTATCCAGGAGGCTGACTTAGCAAGGTGCAAGGCCAAGGACAGTCCTACCTGCAAGGGTGGGAGAAGCAGCCTAGTGAGCTCTTACAAGACAATCGTTATCTTCCTAAATCTGGGAAGGAGTTCCTGAAGAAAGAGGGAAAGTGCTGTAGGTAGCAATGAACCAAGAACGTAGCCTTGGGACTCTTCAAGCCAGAAGGCCTCCATTTGGGTGCCTACTGCTACCTCAGGCCCCTACCCACATGCAGGCAATTTTCCTGTTAATAATTGTACTTGGTACAATTCCTGTACTTGGTATTTTAAACGGTAGTATTTCTTATGAAACTAACATGTTGTAAATAATTTTGTGCCTCAGTTTAATATTTCTGAAATAGTACCCTAGTCATTAAAAGAGAAGAGGGTCAAGGGAGATCTCCTATGAAGAACCAAAGTTCCTTTGGAAATGAATTGACGCCTCCTGTCTACTGAACGACTTGTGTTTATAAAATCTGAAGTAGGGAAACAAAGGATGAGTCACGAAATATCAAAATACGTCCAGTCAAATGGAACAAAGAAGAAAACAAACGAATCATTAAAGCGAAGGAGGATTATTGGCATAATGGAGTAAATTAGAGAGACTAGCAGTGATTTAAATCAACACCTGAAGATAAAAGCTCAAAGCACTTAAATAACAATATACTCATTAATTTGATAAATAGACTCCAACTTATGAGAGGCTTGTATGTTAACTCTCTTGGAAACAACCACTTCCTACTTTTAAATCACCTAAAAGCCTTTCACACCTGATTGCTCAATAAACAGTCTGGGTCTGGAGTAAAATTCTGATTAAGAAAAGAATTTCCTCTTGGAGGACAGAGGTGAGCTTCATTGGTGAGCAGGGCCGACTTTGTGAGTCACACAAATGGGGGAGATAAAGGAGACCTGATGTTTAAAAAATGTGCCATTTCAGTAATTTTATTAGATCTCATTTAATTCTCACATCTTAGTGGGTAGGTAGCTGCTATCTACTTTATAAAAGGCAAAAGAGAGGTTCAGAGGAGTTAAACAAGGAAAGGGCAGAGAAGATCAGTCAGGGAGCGGGTTTTGGTGCTGCTGCCCAAGCTCTTCTAACACCTATAAGAGGAGCAGGTTCAGAATGCTGGTGGCTGTGAGTGAGGGGCCACCGGTGCTTAGGGGCAGCAGGGGAGGGGCCTCTCCCCCTGTTAGAGAACCAGACTCAGATCTGTTCTTAGAAAATGAATTCCATTTTTTGCTTCTTACTTGTAACACAGAGACTGAAGTGCTCCAGTCATACTAGCTCCTGGCCCTCTGCCGAGTGTCAGAAGTCCATGTTGGCCTCCGGGATGTGGCCTGTGCTACCCAGGGTCTGTGTGAGGGCCTCCTCCTCATTGTCATGGGCCCCTCCCAGACCAGGCATGCCTGGGACTCTCGCTTCCCCACCACTCACAGCTCCAGACCGAGGCTGCCTATGAAAATTTCATGCCTCCAGGTGCTACATGGATTATTCATGAAAGCTGCAGAGCTGTCGCTATGGGAGCTGATTGGCTGAAGCATCTTTAGCATCTTAATGACCTACCCTGACGGAGTGCAGGGCTGGGACACACCTGGATCCTCCGTCACTGGCGGGACCAGCTTTTCCATTTGCAGAACATGTTGTGTGTTATTTCTTCCCAGACAGACCTAGGAGTAATATTTACCTAGTTGACTAATCCAAGCTAGTGGGGAGGCCCCCCTGGAGCCTCAGAGGCCTCTAGGCCCCCTGACTGGCTTCTATGGGGAGTCAGCCTCAGGTCACCGCCCCCGCCCTTCCTTTCTCCCTGGCTGGGCTGTCAGGCCAGCAGGGGCCCTGGGTGGTGAGACATGACATCAGAGAAGCTGAGTAACTGAGCCCGGATCAGGTGTCAGGACCAGCTGTGGGTGGCTTCAATGCACTGGTGGGCACAGGCTGGAGGATCTGTGTTGCTGCAAGGACTGGAGGTGCCAGGGGCCCCTTAAAAAGCTTCTAGCCCCACCCCGCAAATGGATCATGGAAAACTAGTACTGATGAACACCCGTAACTTGTAAGAAATGCACCAAAAGCTCAGGGCTCACCACAAGGCTGCTATCAGTCCAGTGGGGTCATCTGGTCAGTGCCAGCTAATTCCCATCTGCAGCCCACTTCAGGGGCTAGCTGGGCACCAACTGAGCACAGAGGAGGAGGGAAGTCTGGAGACCTAGACAGCACTTGGGGAAAAGTAAGGTTTCGATGCTTCCAGAAAGAAGAAAACATTAGCCCAGGGAAGGGTGATGCAGAGCAGAGGAGATGCGCCATCCATCGTGCAAGGGGCAGCAGGGCAGCGCTGCCAGGGCCTGGATGCAAGCAGGGAGGGCAGTGTGGGCTGGCGGCACAGACCTGGATCTCTCCTAAGGCTTTGAGTAACGAGCCTCAGAGTCCAGGGGTCTTTCTGGGGGCTGGTAGGAAGGCTCTTACCTTTCCAGTAAGAAGACGATGTGTTTAGATTTGCACTTCAGGAATACAAGCAGCAGTGGATGCAGGTTACACAGCCTGCCCCAGAGGGTTGAGCAGTCTGTTGCTTTTCCAGTACAACTGAAGACCAGGGCCCTTCTGCGAGCACCGCTGGGTGGGGAAGGTGGGTAAGTTGAGGAGGCTGGGTCATTGTGCAGCGCTCAGAGACACCCTGGATGTTCCTTGACAGATACAACGATGGCTGAGTCACCTGGGTTCCCATGCCTCAAAACACCAATAGGAGAACAAAATCAGGGTGATGTAAAAAAGGGAAGCCTTCTCCACTCACCTGGAATGCGCGAAATGAGCCAATGTTAGACCTTCCTGTTTTGACCCCGTCGTGCCCTGTGAGGAGGGGCAGCAGCAGGATTGTGATGGGGCTGCCATCAAGGAGGAAGGCGGGCATTGAGCCCCTTCTTCTCAGTGGCCATGGAAATCTCTGATAATTTTGCAGTTCCAAAGAGAGCCTCGAGTTGAGGGAGCGGAGAGTGGATTAGCATAAGCAGTGGTTAAGCCGGCCTGTCATTTTGTAATATTTTACAGCAAATATATAGATTTATATAAAGGAGCTAAAGTTGCTGCCATGCTATCAATCCTGTTAAAAATAGAAGACTTTTGGATGCTTTGTGTCACCCTGGTAATTACATTATGAGGCCAGAGGGTGCAGTGACCTTTGCCTTGGGAGAATTTCAGGACCATGGCTTTTGTATGAGAGCTTTCACTGTGCATTTTCTGGTGTCCTGAGTGTCCCGTCGGCAGCTGGGGACGTCACAGGAGGATCTGGCACTCAGCTGGGCTCTCATGGACTCTGTGCAGTTTCACAGGTGAATATGCTGAGTCACAGTTATGATACAAGATGCAAAATTCAGCTTTGAGAATGATGAATGGTTTGCAAATTGTATCTATCAAACTGCATATAATATTTATAAACACGTTGAAAATGCATAAATGGAGTGATTGTGCTGGAAGTAGATTATTTCAGGTTAGACTGAGGAGAGATGTCATTAAAGGTTAGATCTTTAATGTCCCTAAAAGACAAATAAGCTTTTCGGAAACCGCCATTTATTCTCAAGAGGAGACAAGTAACATCCAGACACGTGATGTGACTTGCTGAGTGCTTACTAGGAGAGTGTAGTGAGAGGTAACCAGTGGGTCATTCCCGAGGTACCAGTGGGCATAATCACTGGGGGAACATATGCAGACTTTGTCATGTTTCCTCCTTGCTGACTTCAGAGGAAATAAGGTCAGATGGAGAAAGAGAGGGGTAGAGGCAAGAATATCATTACACTCGTTCTTAATCCTAAATTGTTCAGGTCTCCTGTCTACCATGCAGACTCTGAAACCAAACCTAGGCCAGTAGTCTTGGATCTTCATAAGCCTCAGAATCTGGGGGTCTAAAACATTTCAGAAAATGGACAAGAAAAAACTCAGAGATACAATAGATCATCTTTCCTGCAGCTGAAGATTGTTCTCGAAGTAAAGCTTTTGGAAACTGAAAAAAAAAAAAAAAAAAAAAAAAAAAAAAAGAAATGTCTAAAAGGGCAAGTGTCTGAGCTCTGCCATTTTTCATTGCAGCCATGACACCAGGCTTCCTTTAAAAACCATTCCAAATGTCTGCTCCCAGCATCTCCAGCAATTCCATCAGGGCTTTGCAAAACTGATCTTCATTGAACTCATCATTGTATATCCACTTCAGGTAGAGTGAGATTTTGCGATTATTTTAATGAAGCAATTCGGGGCATATATAGGTACAAAGGCAGTATCTATATAGTAAATATATACATAAGTAATTAGATGGCTGCAAAATTATATAGGATGCTGTTTAAAGAAGCAAAGTGTTCAAAATTGAAATGGAAGCCTGGTAAATAACCCATTATACCCAAAGAAATCCTGATTGCCTATTCATAGCTGGAATTTACATGAACCCTTGTTCATTAAAGAATGAATAGCTGCTAATTTGCAGCATTACCAAAGCAAAGTTCAGATGACAGAATTAAAAAAAAAAAAAATCCTCTCAAATCAGAAGTCTACCATCTGTCCCACATAAACACCACTGTAACTTGCTTAATATATGGGAGACCCATTTTTAAATTCTACTATCTAATTAAAACACCCCAGAGAAAAAAAGACGCAGATTGCAGAAATCAAAATTTAATAATAATAAAGAAAGTGGGAGGGAGAAAATCAATCCATTTGTTAAAACAATTTCTTAAAGTGTTTTCTTTTGAGCATTTATTTATTTATTTAAGCAGAAGAACCTACCTGAGCATTATTCAAGGAAACAGGCTCAGGTTCTTATTCAGGTCTACCTGTTAAGAGCTAAAAACGGGGAGTGGGAAATGTGATAGGAACGATCAAGACATGATTTCTTCCCCTTAGAAACTATAATCCAGGTACGGAATCAGACAAAGGAGGGAGATGTGACTTGGGAAGCATTTGGTGAGTGTGAAATGCCCAGCTCTGAAGGGCTGTCACTCTTCCACACAAAGCCTCAAATCTCTGTGTGCTGGAATCACAGCTGAAAGGCACTGTCTGGATGGCAGAAATCAGCTATTCCTTTCTCCTGGTGAGGCAACCCAGGGTGGGCATTGCTGTGACTTGTCCAAAGTTACACTGAAAGCATCAAAGCTAGAACCTGACCCACAGCTTATGATCCTTAGATGTTTACATTTCGCTTATAGGTAATCAGCTTCTCACAATGTATCATTCAAAGGTTAAAGAGCAAAGAATACACATCCTGCCCCTCCACCATCACCACCATACACAACCGGCAATAATCTTAAAATAATGAGATTTCACGAATCAATACCAAGTAATGTGAATACCAAGAAAAAGCACAGGCGATGTGATGGAGTACAAATAACACAAGCTCTAAAGTGTCCATCAAATTGTGACAAAAGTTTATTAGTTCCCAAGAAAATGTACATTAAAATATAATACAAATTAAGGCTCATGTGTCACTTGCAAATTTGACAAAAATAAATTATGATAACCAATGTTAGAGAAGCTTAACAGAAAATGGACACTCTTTAACCTTGCTTGTGGGAAGGTAAATTCCACTGGCTTCTGTGAAGGTCAGTATGGGATCAGATATGGACAACAAGAAAGATATTCATTTACTCAACCAACTCAACTTCTTATAAATTTACCAAAGAAAATCGTCAGGCAAGAAAACAGAGATGTGTGTATACAAATGTTTGTAATACTGAAAACTGGAAATAGCCAAAAATAAAGAACAATTATGTAAATTATAGAAATACAAAGTTTGTGTACTCCAGGTTACTTTATTATAATCCTGTATCATATTGGGATTAACAGAATGAGCTCTAGAGTTTGAGAAAATCCTGGCTCCACACAATACTCTTTGGGTGATGCTGGATAGGTTACCTAATATTTCCCTTCTTTGAGGTCCTCATCTGTATGATGGGGAAATTCTATCACCTGCTTCAGAGGATTCCCATGAGGATTAAATATGTCAACACTCTTTAGCGTAAAACACTTAGATTAGACTCTGCTACATCATGTGTGTATTAGTCAAGGTTCCCCAGAAAAACAGAACCAATAGGAGAGAGAGAGACAGATTTAGTAGAAGAATAGGTCAAGAAGTCCCACCATCTGCTGTCTGCTAGCTGGAGAAACAGAGGCAAGTCTTAGTCAGAAGGCTCAGGAACCAGGATCGCTGATATCTCAGGGCAGGAGACGATGAATGTCTGGACTCAAGCAAAGAACAACTTTGCACTTCCTGTGCCTTTTTATTTTACTCAGGCCATTACAGATCGGCTGATGCCTACCTGTACTGTGAGGGTGACATTCTTTACTTAGTCTACGGATTCAAATGCTATTCTCTTTCAGAAACACCCTCACAGACAAATCCAGAAATAATGTTTTTTTCCAGCTCTCTGGCATCTTTTAGCCCAGTCAAGTTGACATATAAAATTAACCATCATGTGTTCAAAAATATGATTAATTAACTACTTTACTATTATCACATAGTCTCAATAAATAATATTGTCAGAGTAGATTTTATTTTCAAAATGCTTTCAAGTGAAAAAAGAGCCTAAGGAAGTAGACCAAGATTTTTAAAAATGTCCATATCTCTTTATGCTTATCTATATTTTCTAGTTGTATATAATTAATGCATTGTCTGTATATTAACATCACTTTAAGAACCCTACAGATACTTTCAAAAGTTTGCTATGCAAGCAAAGAGGACATGAAGTTCATGATAAAGTAATAATGTGTTGTGTGGTAGTTAAGAGCTTGCATTGTAGTGATGAACGTAAGTGTGAATCCCTGCTCTGCTGAACACGTACTTATCGTGAACCCTTGGGTAGGTTTATTTAACCTCTTTAAATCTCGTTGCTATAATGGCAATAGAGCTGTTTGTGGATTAAATGAGATAATCCATGAAAAATTTCTAACACCAAATATGAAGCATATGCTCTACAAAAATATTAGCTAGTCTTACTACTCAGCACACATCAGTTATTATCAAATCTAACCATAAGAATTCTACACATATATTACTGGATTGAGCTATGCAGTATCTAGAACATGAAAATCATGTCAGAGGTGACAGACCAAGGAACAAACATCCAATTCAGATCCCACCCAGTTGCTAATATGCCATAGAAATTGTTGGATATACCTCCTACACTAAGATATATAGCATTTTAAGAATATGATACAGAAAAATGTTTCTTCTGTTTTCAGTTCTCCATAGGAAAACAATCCTCATGAGAACAAGACATAAAAATATGGAAACACATATGAATGCCGCTCATTACAGATGCCATGGCAATTTGTTAATTTTGCTTTCATGTTACATTAAGTACAATTAAAACAACTGGCCGCCTGAACTAGCAAATGTTCTCATCCAAACTTACTTTAAAATGCAGCAAAATAAATAAATGAATGAATGAATAAATAAATAAATAAATGAACTGGATTATTAGATGTTTAGGGAAGAGACAGAAGTTAGGCTTAAGATAAAGGAAATATAGTAAAAGATTGACTGTAGAGCATAGATGGTGAGTGTATGGCTATTTATTCTACACGCTTTCTTCTTCATCATTCAATGCTGGGAAAAAAGAAAAAGTCCCATGAAATGCATGCATTGGACTCACTGTTGAATCTGGGAGTGTGAGGCAGTCTTTCTAGGAGGAGAAACACAGCTGTGTACTCCAAGCCTGACTATTTTCACGTAGTTGCCATAGACATGCTCTTTTTCTCAATGGTGGGTGGCGGTAGGAAGCTTAGCTTGGTGACTTTGTGGTGATTATTCCTAAAGCACATTTCCCTTATCAATCTGGAAGATAAGTGAAATGGAACAGGCTTGGATTTTAATTTTAAAAAAATGATACCATTGTTTTAGGGATTGTTTTTTTCCCTTCTATCCTCTAAACTTATATTCTTCTTTCAACTGACTTTTAATGGAACATTTCATTCTGCCTTTGAAGTTTCAACATTTCGAGGTAGAATCAACTCTGGGCCTTGCTGCCAGCATCTGGTACCGCCCACCTGGGAAAAATCATTTCCTACTGGCCCTGCTCATTGGGATGGATCTTTCTTGAGAGAGATGCTTGGGGAAGTTTCATGAATAGGGTGGAATCCTTCTCAGGCAAACATTGGCCATTGGCCATTCGGAAATATTTCCTTTCTAAACTTCCCCCTCCACGCATGCGCACACGTGTGCATGTGTGCACACACACACACACACACACAAACACACACACACACTCCCTCCATGGCTGTTTCAGTTATGCCAACTCCCCATTTGGCTGACTGCCATCGTGGGCTCATTAAGGAACAGTGGCCAAACCTGTCTTCCCTGTGTTACTCTATATTTTGATAGAGAGGCTGCATGAATGACTAATGTAGTATCCACTGTGCTAATGTAGAAATGGCCTGAATATGATCTTTTAACAAATAAAGTACTCACTCGTCTAGAATTGTATGCAAGACAAGAGGTCGTGCATTACTCATGCTTTGCTACCCTCCTCTCATGTGGTGTTCAAGCTGACCTCAAAGAGATCTCATGTGGTTATTCTGTGGGTTTCTAGGCTGGAGAGTGGACAGTAGTGCTGAGTGGCTCATTGCTCTGATGGTGACTGGAGTTGTGTATGTAAAGAACAATCAAATGTTCACATCAAAGGAAAACAGAAGAGCATGGAATGAATGTAACCTGTCTTCCTGTCCAACCCCCAAATCTATGCTTTATCTTGAAAGCATACCTATTCGATATAAATAATATTTTATTAAGTGACTCAAAATATGGTTAAAAATGTCACTATCACTCAAAAATATAGCTTTTGATTCTGTATGCAGTACATTATTTACACTTAGGGAAAATTATGACAAGGAAATTATATTCCATGTTGGGAAGTGAGCTAATGATTCTTATAAATAACCACTTACTAGGTAAATTGATAAACAGATCAATTGTACCTATTATACAGATTTATAAGAGTACCAAATGATGACATAGGTGCTGCTAAGACCTGAAACCAGAGAAAATTAAATGGAGATAATCACCTTGTGTAAAATGATGCAGCAATTGCTGTCATTGCCTTGCTCTTACCCCTCCCCCCTTACCACTTGGTGCCCAGAAGTCACCTTCCAATGTCATCTCATTGGGATGTTGTCATCCTTCTCTGGGACCTGAAGGATGGGTCAGCACCTATTCTGAAAGTGGTTGATGATATTAGAAAGAGCTTAGGGCCAAGGTACTGGCTCTTTTTCCATCAGAGTCAGGTTGAAATCAGTGACATAGTAACAATGAGAGAAACGGCAGGAAGCAACTCTGGCAGTCAGGGCTGGAGGTCATCAGAACCTAGACCCTCGGAGCAGTGCCCGACGGAGCTGAGATTCAGACTTTTGCAAGTGGGTGCTATCCAGTAGTTTCTGCAAGTGTGTGAAAATTCTGGAGACTGGAACCAGCTGCTGTTGGAACAGTTGCTGCTTTGTGGGTAAGGAACTTTTGTGTAGACTGTGTTTACAGGAAGGATAAGCAACGAGAGAGAAGCAAATCTCTTGTCCTGTCTCATGCTCTCTTATGTTCCATAATGGCATCACCCAAAGCGAAGCACGCTGGAGAAGTGAAATAGTTTGCAGAGTTCCAGCCCCTGTACCACAATAGGATATAGAAGGATAGTTTTAAAGCTGAGAAAACCTAACTCTTAAAACTGCTGACATGAAAAAATCATTAATCCACAATTTTCAAGCACAAGCCACACGGCTACAGCTAGGTTCAAAAGCATGGAGAAACCAGATATTGGTCAACAGTAACAGAGTTTACTATACCAAGTAAGATCATAAAATGAACCTCAGTCTTAGAACCACTAGCTAACAACAAACATCTGCCTGTTCTGCTAAGCCATTTGGAGTCAGTCATCCTGAATTTATTTAATCCATATGACGGCAGTTTATATTTGTCATTTTGGCAATATTTGAAAGGAAAAGAGTCAAGTACTTTATTAATATTTGTGAAAATGAGACTGTTTTTCAGGTTATGTGCTGTGGATGAAGAGGTTAGGGGAGAATAGGAGTCCCTTCCTTCCAGGAGTTTATCCAATAAGACACAGAGTTTTAAGTAAGAAGATGAAGCTCTTGACATGTAGCACCGTGTAGGTGGTATGGGTGAAGGGCTGAGGGAACATAGGAAACAAAGGGGTTTGTTTTAGGTGTTGTAAGTCATGGACAAGAAGGGTAAATGGGAAAACTTTACGGAAGCGGTCAGAAGGGTCAGAGCTGGACAGCAAGGCTGACTTTAGAATATTCGGGAGATTTGTGGGGATGCAGTTAAGAATCTGGGGATTTCCTTCAGCTTTTACAAATCAAAGAAATTTGGGGGGTCTATTTTTGGGGCATTAGTGAATAATTCAATGTTTTCCTTCTATACAGTTTGTATAGTTATTATTATTTTTTTTTTTGCGGTACGTGGGCCTCTCACCGCTGCGGCCTCTCTGTGGAGCACAGGCTCCCGATGCGCAGGCTCAGCAGCCATGGCTCATGGGCCCAGCTGCTCTGCGGCATGTGGGATCTTTCCGGACCGGGGCACAAACCCGTGTCCCCTGCAACGGCAGGTGGACTCTCAACTACTGCGCCACCAGGGAAGCCCTAATAGTTTAAATTTTATCCTCTATTCTTCCTCCACCTTGGTATTTGTAAACAGAGGTGTTCATTCCTCTTATTCTGCCCTCCTATGACTCCCTTAGGCTTTTGAATGGTGTTTCTCAGGCCCTGACCTTTCTTTACTCCAACTGGCCTTTCTTAGAATCAGCAAGCTAGATCCAAACCAACATGGTGAGCACAAGAGAAAATTAGAGCATTCTTTTTATCTCCCACATGAGTCCATATGGGGTCTAGACATTTGGAAATTAAGAATAGGGCCTGTGTCATATTTCTTTATTAATGCTCAGTGCCATATTGGTAACCCATGGTCTATTCTATGGTGGGAGGTAGAGGAAAACACAAACAAATTATGAAAAGCCAATTTACATTCAGGTTTTTCAAGAATATTTCTTCTTACTATTATTAATTTTTTTTTGGCGGTACGCGGGCCTCTCACTGTTGTGGCCCCTCCCACTGGGGAGCACAGGCTCGAGACGCGCAGGCTCAGCGGCCATGGCTCACGGGCTCAGCCGCTCCGCAGCACGTGGGATCTTCCCGGACTGGGGGCACGAACCCGTGTCCTCTGCATCGGCAAGTGGACTCTCAACCACTGTGTCACCAGGGAAGCCCAGCACGTGGATCTTCCCGGACTGGGGGCACGAACCCGTGTCCTCTGCATCGGCAAGTGGACTCTCAACCACTGTGTCACCAGGGAAGCCCTGAAGAATATTTCTAATTGGTGGAGTGAGACATGTCTATCAATAAGATAATTCACCTGAGATTCCTTAAGAAAGGTGTTTGACTCACTGGAGATTAGTTTTTATTTTTATTTAATGTTTTAATCTTACTGCATCTACAGCAGCTTTATCTTAATATTATATCAATACTTAGTTATTTTTCCATGTAAGGAGATATGAGCTTCATGTGTCTTTTCTTATGTAAAATTTTATTTATTCCATAGGTAAACTTAAAAAAAAATGGTTTATTTATGTTTTACTTCTTGGGTGAGCCCTTGAGAATGGGGACTGTACATGTTTTTTTAATTGGTTTGACTGGAATTACACTGATGAAGAATTATTAATAATTCTGTTGTTCTGTGTTCCTAACCAACATTTATTTCTTCCAATTATTCACCTGTACTTTTAATTATTTATTTTCAAGAGCCAATGGGTTATGGTTCAAACCAAGTTATAAACTCTTTAAAGGTAGAAGACAAATTATATACTGAGGCATAAAATATTAGCAGTAGGAGGGACTGAAAAATAAAATTGAGCTGTCGTAAGAGGCCATGTGGATAATGTAAACAAATAAAGTTGATCAGATGTAAATAATAGAGTGGACTGTGGTAAATGGGAGAGGTTGTTTTTTTTTTTTTTCTCTTTTTATGTATTTGTTGCCCAAATAAAACACTTTTCAGCTTAGAAAAATCTCTGCCTGCCAGCTGCCCGTTGGTAGTCACAGATTCTAGTATAAATCCTCGATTTATAGGTTAAAAAGTAAAAGGGCCTAGAGAGATTAAATGATTTCCTACTCAAAAAGCAAATTAATAACAGAGATCAGGACAAAATGACCAGTTCCCAGTATGGAGATCTGTGCACCAACTATTTCAAATACATGGATCTGATGGGGCCTCATGGACTGTCAGCCTTATTCATACCTCACATTCTACTCTGTGACTTCTGATAAACAAAAATATTTTAAAAATTGCATGTTAGTTTTTGCATCTCACATCTTTAACAGAGCAGGTGCTTATCACTCAATACACTAGGAAGAAGAATCCTCTGCTCCAACGGGCTTTAGAAACAATATCATAAGTCATTTTACAAATAATTCATAGAAGTTAGAAACAAAGGGATAGTAAAATTTAACCTTATTAGAAACTTTAATAAGAATTTGAACATAGAAAACCCAAATTTTCATTCTTCTTTTTTCTGGTTTTGAATATCTTTATTGAATATATATATATATATATATATATATAATCACATGGGTAATGGCCTTTGAATGAAAGTAACCTCTCACCAATGGGCACAAACAAATAACATATTTGTCTTGTAAATAAATAAATCCAGACTTCAGTGCACTGTTAATGCTTCTTATTCTTGAACATGCTTTGTCAAAATGCAGTATTAGGGACTTCTGTGGTGGCCCAGTGGTTAAGACTGCCTTCCAATGCAGGGGATGCAGATTCAATCCTTGGTCAGAGAGCTAAGATTCCATGTGCCTTGGAGCCAAAAAAATAAAACATACACAATATTGTAACAAATTCAATAAAGTCTTTAAAAATTGTCCACATCAGAAAAAAAATCTTAAAAAAATAAAAAGTAAAACTGCAATATTAAAAAAATTTGACAGCTAATAATATAGATGAAGTGAGAAGAGATGATGAAGAAAATGATTCACTCTTATTTCCTCCAAAATTACAAAAATATATTCATTTTTAGATTTGTAAATATGAATTTGAATTATTGACCCAATAATTTTCCCATAATGTTTCTTTCAATCTCCCACCTTCAGTATTTTTTTTTTGTTTTTTTTTGCAGTACGAGGGCCTCGCACTGCTGTGGCCTCTCCCGTTGTGGAGCACAGGCTCCAGATGCACAGGCCCAGCAGCCATGGCTCACGGGCCCAGCCGTTCCATGGCATGTGGGATCTTCCCGGATCGGGGCATGAACCAGCGTCCCCTGCAGCAGCAGGCAGACTCTCAACCACCGCACCACCAGGGAAGCCCTACCACCTTCTGTATTTTTAACTTATGTACCTACCATATGAAGTAAATTTTGGTGCACAGACATCATAAAACATGGAACAATTCTGTCGCACATCCTTTTTGCAAAATGAAATGTTCTAGGTACCTGGAACAAAATATTTTGTGATGAAATCCTTCCTACTGGATGACAAATTGGGTGGGAATACAGTATTTCCTTTTTGTTTTTAGAAATGTACTGTTCACTTATTGATTGTTGAGTTGAGAAAATGCATCTAGCATTTTGTTCTGAGTTTTTGAGTATGTGACCCACTTTACCATCGTCATTAATGTCTTAAGAGTCACTGATACCTTTTTGTATTCATCTTTTGAATCATTTAGTAGTTGTGAAACGTCTTCTTTTGTAAATTTTATTCTCTCTACTTTATGGGCAGAGTGAAAAATTCTGAATTCTCAACTACATTTAATGTTAAGAACAAAAAATTTAAATGATGGTATCTCTAGACATCTTTTATACCATCTTTAAAGGTGGTGCAATATCTTTGAAAACAAAATAAGAAAACTAAAAGATAATGTAAGAGTGGTGTTTTATTTCAGCTGTGCATCATCCTTCTAGGTGAGTTCATTATTCTTCCATGATATAATTGTTTTGTCTCTTTAGTATAGTTGAGAAAAATTGATGAGTAATAATGACATAACTCCGAGGAAGATGAAATAGCAAAATATTTAAGGTATAGGAAAAATAAGAACACTAAGATTTCACAATTTTTCTTACATTTTTAAAGAAAACAAATGTACTCAAATAATAATTGCAAGATAGAATGTTTCATTCCATTTTTTTTTTTAAATAGTAACTTTTCTTTTTGTATTTTGGAAGATTTCTAAGGAAAAAAACCTAAAAATTATGACAGAACTACTCTGGAGAAAAGAGATATAAAATAAACTCAAATCTAAAACTGGGTCTCATGGGCTCTGATAGTACACCAATGGTTAATAAGTACACTTTGTTCTTAAGATTAATGTATATAATTAGATAACACACTTTGATTTTAAGAATGAGAATAAACTTCCTCAAGAAGCAAAATGACATTGAGACATATATGTGTTTTAATCAATAACAGAGCTTCCAGGTATAAGGTAGAAAAATTTGCCACTAATTTACTCTACATTTTTTTTTTTTTCATTTTCTTCCTTAGGGTGGGACTGAATAGAGAACAGATACCGGTGACATCTGGTGAATACTGAACCCAAAGTAGGGAAAAATAATTCTGCAAATTGTTCTTACCCTGAAGGAAATCAACTTCAGATTCCACAGAATACTTTAGAGCAAAGATTACACATAATTCATCACCACTGTGAGTTTTAATTAGAATACAACCAAAACTTAATAGTTCTTTAGAACATAATCATTTATATTACATAGGACTCTACCATAATGAGGTTTCCATTCACATGGGTGGATTATTTGGTCAAATATTCTATGGAAAGCCAAGGAATTTCTTTAAAAGGCAAACTTTAATACTACTTTTCAGAAGTGTATTAAAATAGTTGTGCCTGGTTATATTTAAAGATTTATTATTGAGGTAGATAACTAACAGTCTCTTTCCTTTGTGATATACAGAGGTATTTTACTCACAAGTTATTTTACTTATTTCAAGTTGTCTTGAAACAAAACTGCTCAGTTTAAAACCCATTTAGATATTTTTTCTATTGATATTGGAACTATTTTCCCAAGCAAAGGTTTAGATTATTGCTATTTGTAAATTATGCTATTTCTTGTCATTAAATACAATGCTGTATTTCATATATAAGTGTGTATATATAATATATATATTATGTATCTATGTATCTATGTTTATATATATATATATATATATATGTTTGAATGTAGGCAAAAATAAAAGGTTTACAAAGGAGACAAGCATAGAATTTTTGAAGCTGATGGGAGATGGGTGTGTGATGATTGACTTAACCCACTTGTGCAAAGTACAAAAAATGATCTAGGATATTAAAATCATAATAAAACTAATGTAAAAATCTCAAAAGAAAGGTTAAATTATAAAGTTAAAGAACTCTCTCAGAATGAGAAAGACAAAATGACAAAGAGCAAGAGAAAAGGGATAAAAAAAATGAGAGGTCAAAGCCAGGAAGTTTAACATCCAAATGACAGAATTCTTTTTTTTTTTTTTTTTTTTGCGGTACGCAGGCCTCTCACTGTTGTGGCCTCTCCCGTTACGGAGCACAGGCTCCGGACACACAGGCTCAGCGGCCATGGCTCACAGGCCCAGCCGCTCCGCGGCATGTGGGATATTCCCGGACCGGGCATGAACCCATGTCCCCTGCATCAGCAGGCAGACTCTCAACCACTGCGCCACCAGGGAAGCCCGACAGAATTCTTGAAAGAGAGAAGAAAGTAAATATAGGAGAGGAAGCCATCACTGAAATAATCAAAGAAATAATAAAAGACAGTTTACTAGAATGAAAAGTGCTTCTTGATTGGAGGGTCCATCATATGCACAATAAAATATATGAAAACTGACTTAATCAAGTTATGTCCTTGAGACATTTGTTTTCCCTGAACACAAAAAGAAAACTATATACATTGCTAAAGGAAAAAAAAGTTATGGAACCAGATCGGTTTTAGTCATGTCTCCAGAAATTAGGAAAGGGAAAATGCTAAAAGACAGTAGAGCAGGGTTATAAAGGCTCTGAATGAATTTTCATGATATCTTTTCAAAAGATAAGCTACAGGAGACTTGTCATGGCTTTGGTCCAGGACATCTTCCTAGCCCTCTTCCAAGGGGGTGAGAGGATTTTTCTTTTCCCATTGCATATATCTCCACAGTTTTTTTAGACCTTATTTTAAACATCTTTTAAAAGCTTCAAAGAAGGCATGGAAGTAGAATAGGAAAAAGTTTATAAACCAAATTTTTTCAGAATTGACCTTTAAAGGTCTCTTCTGATTTTTAATATTTAGAATTTAGAGACTGAAAAGTGAAACAATATACTCTGTAGTGTTTTCAGTTGGGATTCTATTCATAAACTGATTTAAAATTAATAACCTCATAATGTGGAATATCACAAAACATTAATGAGCTATCAATGCACAATACATATTTCTCCTAAGTGGTAAACTTGCCAGCTAAGCACAGCTGAGATACAAATTCTTTTCAAGCCAAATGACCTTTACAAATTGTCTGTAAAATCCTCCAGAGTGTTTACTATATTTGAATACTTCATGAAAGGTAGTTTCATTCTCAAATGTGTTTAATGCCATTTTATACATTATTTGATTCTGTGATTGAACACAAAACATTGACAAAAACAATAACATCCCCCAGAAATGAGCAGCTGTTGAACGATACCTCACAGAGGATAGGCATTTGATTATTTCTGTTATCAGCTTGTAGTAGCAATGCTATCTTGTCTTCTCTCATTCTGTGACTGTTGTGGAAATGACATTGAGAAAATGAGAATTTTTATGTAGAGGCACACAGACTGAAGTTTAAAATACCCCAAATAGCTCAATCTACCTAAAATGTTCAGTATCTACCTGTTGTATTTAATAAAGCATTTTACTCTCAAACCACTATCTTCTTCCCAACAACCCACAATCAAAACAATTTTTCAACATACCTGGATCTGACCAACCACTGAGCCTGCCATGTTGCCCTGTTTTCACACTCTCTCACCTTCTTCTGCTCTTTGTTGGTTACCCAGCTTAGATTCTAGAGTCCACCATTAAAATCCCTTCCTTGCACACCTCTTCTTTCGTTCTAATTTTCCTAGCAAAGCTCAAACTGTGGCTTAGTCCCCCCCACAAGTACCCCCATCTTGCACAGTACAGCTGAGTGATGGAGAGAAGGACAAAAGAGGAGACTGATCTCACTTTAGCTGCCCCTAGTTTAAGTGAACTCCTAGGGCCACCACTGACTGTTACTGCATTTCCCTGACCCACCCTCTTTTCCACTCTCCTAAATGTCTAGTTCCAGCCGGTCCCTTCACAAACCTTTAAAACTTTGTCGCCATTGTCATGTTCAGATGATGACTTTATTTCCTTTAACAGTGAGAAATTACAAGTCAGCAGGATCGAAATCCCACATGCTCCCCTCATCCCAGCACAACATTCCCACTGCATCAACGTTCATACGCTTTCCTTCTTGCCCGGTGCTGTGTGTCCGTGCTCCTAAGTCCAGCTCTTGGCTCTGCATGCTTCATCCCATTTCTCTCTCCTCCTCAATATGGTCATTTTAGCAACTCTCCCCTCTCTTTCCTGTATCATCAACTTCTCTTTCCAAAGCCTACAGACATGCATTTATAGCTCACACCTGAATAAAACAGAACAGAACAACAAAAGCAGCCTCTTCTGCACTCTTTCCCCTTTTCAGAAACATTCCAAAATCGAGTTGTCTATGTATAATCTTCTGCCCTCTTCTCTTCTTTGCTTGGACCTATTCAAATTAGGGCTTCATCTCAACTATTCCATCAAAACAGTCTTCCTTCTTCAAGACTCACAATGACATCGGCACTAAACCAAAGAATCAATTCTTAGTCCTCATCTTAAATGTATTTTGACATGGTTTGAGTACATCTTCCTTAAAATTACTTTTCCCTTTGTCCAAGACTACCTTATCTTTGTTTTCCTTTCTTTTTTTCAATCTGGATTTTTTTCAATCTGGAAAATTCAAAAAAGTAATTGACACATAAAATTGTATATTTTCTTTTACTTCCTGACTGTTCCTTCCCCCTTTCTTTCGTGGTGTGTCTCACGTCTCTAGCCTTGAAATGTTGGAATATGGCAAAGCTCATTTTCTGACCTCCTTTTTATCTGCACTGAATGTCAAGGAGATCTCAATTTGTCTCTTAAAATATTATCTACAAGTTGACGAAACATGTGTTTATATCTGTAGCGCCTGAAGTCCAGACTCATACATCTGACTGCCTTCTTAGCATTCTACTTGATGTCTAGTATGTAGTAGAAATTTCAGAGTTTAGTTTTGAGCATCTCAATTCACTTTGCACTAACCAATAGCCACAGCAATTCCCCCCCCTCCCATTCCCCAAACAAAAACAAAACAAAAATATCATTTCTCCCATATTCATCCACATCTCAGTAAGTGTCAACACTGCCTTACGGTTGCTCCGACTAAAAGTACTGGGCTCATTTATGTCTGTACACCTACATCCAATCTATCAGCAAATACTTGTCTACCTCCAACCTTCTCAGCATCTCCCTGTGTCCACCACCCATGCTTGAGTCCATCTCAGTTCTGGATTTAATTCTTAACTGGTCTCTCTCTTCTCTGCCCTGGCTTCACTCCATGTAAATTTACGTTCAGAGTAAAACCGAAATCCCTGCAAGTCCCCATTACATGTGCTGCTGATGCACGAGTCCTCCATTCCCTTCCACCATCCTCTTCTGTCCCTTGGTTCTACTTCACAGTGACTTCCCGCAGGCCCTGAAAAGTATCAACCATGCTCCCAACTCATTGCCTCTGCATTATAATTAATATAAGATAAACAATATAGTGAACATTCACTTAATGTATCTGGATTAATGAATTTTTTGAATGAATACTTGTAATCCCAGTATTGTTGAGTTACTGTACTGCCCACTTGCCGATAGAAAAACTGATTGGAGAGTTTTGTTGTTGTTTGTTTGTTTTTTAAGCTAGTCAATGATGAAACTGGCTTTTAATCACCCAGATGATTTCACAGCCTTTGCTCTGAGCAGGTATTCTGACATGTCTTTGATGTGAGTTTATTTACACAGAGACCTCCCAGCAGGGAGTGGGGAGGGGGCACATGGGTTGGGGACAGCTTCCTACAGAAGTGACTGTTGATCTGAATCCTGAGGCCACAGGGGAGTGGCCCTGTGGAAAGGAGGGCAGGCCCAGGCTGCGTGGTCTCTGGAGGGAGGTGTGAAGCGCGTGCACAGCCTGTTCCCGGAGTGCATGTGGTTCTAAGGGCCACAGCCTACAGGTGCGTATGTGAGAGAGTGTGAACGTATCTATGTGTGCACTTACAGCCGAGCACCTTGGTGACAAATGAGTCTGAGTGGACAGATCAGGGCCACTGACTTGACTTATTTTAATGCCAAAAGTATGACTCTCATTTTGAGACACAGCAAATGGCCATAATCTGAAAAGGGAAACAACTACGGTTTATGTTTGAGAAGACTGGCTCTGCTTTCCTTGTGAAGGATAGTTTAAATGGAAAACTGGAGGCTCCTCCAGTGTTAAATGCAATTCCTAATGATTCTTAGGTCTATAAACTGAGGCATTGTCACATGAAAATTTTGTTTTAGCTTGGCTTCTTGGAGTTAAAAACAAAGTACATGAAAATCAAACATACTTACCCTGTACTAGGGAATTGTAATTTTTTGTAATTCATAAACATTAAATTATTTGTATTGTAGTTACTAGGGCTGCCATAACAAATCATCAGAAACTGGGTGGCTTAGAAGAACGGAAATGTATTCCCTCACAGTTCTGGAAGCTGGCAGTCTGAAGTCATGATATCAGGAAGGACTTCCCTTCACCAAAGACTCTAGGAAGAAAAATCATTCCTTGGCTCTTCCTAGCTTCCAGTGGTTGTGGGCAACCCTTGGTGCTTTGTTTTTAACTCCTTGGTGCTTTGTTTTTAACTCCTTGGTTTGTAGACTTATCACTCCACTTTCTGTCATCACATGGCTTCTCCCCTCTGTGTGTCTGTGTTTCCACATGGCCTTCTCAGTCATTTAAGGTCCACCCTAACTAATTACCTCCACAAGGACCCTACTTCCAAATGAGGTCACATTCTGAGATTCTGGGTGGATGTGAAGTTTGGGGTGGTCAAAAATTAAATCTCAGTTTTAAAAACAAGATAGAAAAGATTATTACAAACAGACAAATGTTTCAATTGACAGTGAAAAGCAAATAGAATCAAATTAATGATGGTCTAAGGATTCTTCATCCTTGGGATATTTCCCACCAAGTGGTATGTGTGTGTTTGTATGTGTGTCTCTGTGTGTGTCTGTGTGTGTATTTCCTTTTTAATATCCAAGGATGTTTCCAATTCCAGTGTTGTAGTTTATGTCATAATCTGTCACTGTAATTCACAGAGTAGCTATTCACAGTCAAATTTTCTCAGGTTTGTGAGCATAGTTTTTCACAGCTACATTTTATGTCTTTTTCTTCATAACCTCATAAAGTGCAGCTGCAATTACCAAGTGTATTTTTATGGAAGCTACTTTTCAGCATGTGATCTGTGTATACTCTTATATCATCTTGTCTGGAAAAGTCAGGAGAAATTGTTGTGCAAAAAAAGATAGGATCAACTCATGAGTCTAAAGCTCTGAAAAAAAAAATGCCCTACAGGAAAGATGGTGAATGTTTAGGAAGCCATAACTCTCAGCTAGGGAGTGGTTTCACCTTTAAGAGGCGACAGTGAAAAATTAATGAACCAAGGGCTCTAATGAATGAGGCATGTTGACATGAAGACAGATTCATGGCTTAAGTGCTGAGTAACGGATATGATAGGACTGGAATTGGCTCTGGGGGCCTATGAGAAAGGATTCCTGCACTGAGCTCCTGGTATGTGTTTAGTCTTTTATGGCTTTTCCTGCAGTTTTCTCTAAAGCGGAGGCTAATTTTTCTCTTGCATCCCATGTTCCTTAATGCCTAGAAGTGACATAAAACTCCTGCTTGCTTCCATTACACTTTGCAATAACTTTTCCTTTCTTCTTCAAAAACCATCTCTTTTTGAAGCCTGTGCTCCGTGCTCTTGTGGCTGTTCCCTGGTCTCTCCATCTCTCCCTTGCTTGCTGGAGACCACAGCACCTCCAGTGGTATGACTCTCCATCCCCTTTCTGCCATATTTCTGGGTGGCTTCCTAAGCCACAGGGATGACCCTGTCAACATTCCAGTCCCTTCAAGCTTCTCTTCTCCAGTGAGTCCACTTTATTTGTGCTCAGTCCTCATCACACCATGAATCTTGTCACCCCCGAAATAAACTACCATTCAAACCTGACCACCAGGGCTTCCCTGATGGCTCAGTGGTTGAGAGTTCGCCTGCTGATGCAAGGGACACGGGTTCGTGTTCCGGTCTGGGAGGATCCCACATGCCGCGGAGCCGCTGGGCCTGTGAGCCATGGCCGCTGAGCCTGCGCATCCGAGCCTGTGCTCTGCAACGGGAGAGGCCACAGCAGTGAGAGGCCCGCATACCACAAAAAACAAACAAACAAACAAAAAACAAAACCTGACCACTGATGCTCCATCCTTTGAGCTCATTTTTTTTTATACTCTTAATTAGACACCACAAACATAGCTTCATCACAGGCTTATTTATCATTATTTGAAATGGTTCCATAAATCATGATCTATTTATTTGGAACATTAAAATCTATTACATGAAATTTTTACTAATACAGAGGTGTGAATAAGCATAAAGTATTACATTTTAAGAAGTTAGAAATCAAAATTGTTTGCTGGTGACGAGTAAGTAATGAGATGGCAGAAGAAAATGATGGAAAAGGAGTATAGCAAAATATTAGCAGTGCTTATGTCTGGTTCTTGGAGTTAGTACTTTATTGTATCTGAATTTAAATAAGTAAATGTAATTATATAGTAAAATAAATTAAAGTATTTTAACTCAAAAAGTATTTACTATTTCTAAGCTCTCTGCCACCACTAGTGGCACAGAGATGAGTCCGTTTCCTATGAAGCTGTCAGATAGAGAGATGAAAATATCATATAAGTAAACATTTTATATTGTAAGAGAAATCACATTTGTTGTTGTTTTATTTTATTTTTGTAAATTTATTTTTTCAAATTTGTTGTTGTTTTAAAGCACTAACTTTATTTAAGAAAAGGTAACTCTTGGGAAGCTGAAGCACACACACACACCTGTTTGTGTATGTATGTGTTATGTTTATATGTTTACCTACATATATTATTCTTCACAATCAAAATTTGATTATCTCATAAACTTGGTGTAATAGTTTAAACTCTGACTCTTACAAAAAGGCATGGAATAAATTTGGATTTGGAATATGTATTAAAGCGGAGATGGGCCACCTGATCTGACCCCAATTCATTCCTGAAAGACATTCATTGCAAATAGTGTTATTAACAAAGGAAGAGGCCAGGTGATGTTTCTTGTTTGTGGGGCTGCTCCCTGAGGATCACCTGACTGGCTCCAACCAGTGTCAGCTCAGTATCTGTAACTTGGGGAAAGGGAGGTTGAAAAAATAAAGTTAGATTTATCATTTAGGAATATTTTACAATTTTTATTTTATGTTTATATTGAAACTGGAGTAATAACCAAGTTACCACTTGGTTAATAACCTTTAAGATGTTTACTATTATTTTTTAATATTCATATCAATAAATAGTATATCTCCATTAAGGTAGCAATTTGCCTTATGATGAATAAAATAGTAACCAGCAAGAAAGTAAAGCTATGGTAAAAAGAGAAATGAGAATCTATGAGAAAAAAGTGAAACCAAGGGAAGCCTGAAATTTGCCCTTTTTCAGCCAGAAATTTCAGTAGTCCAGTTTTGATTAATTAAGTATTCACCATAAATCCCTAAACATATCCTGTTGCATGTGTGTGTGTGTGATATTTATTCATTCATTCCACAGACATTCACTGAATACCTTCTTGTAGTTTACATTCTAGCTTCTAGAGAATCACAGATTAAGCCAAGACCCCTGCTACTTGGGAAGTTAAGAGTCTAGTAGGAGATAGAGGAATGTAAATATGTATGCCTCATGGCCTGTGGGCACAGTTAAGAGAGCAACACACAAATAAAATAAAATAAAATTAAAATTAAATAAAAAAGGAAAAAAGATGATTGTTAGGTGAACTAGTTAAGAATGTTGTCCCAAGGGAAATAGGATAAATTAAATATTGAGCTAAATAAGAGTTCCCAAGGTGGGAAAAGCATTCCTGGAGGAAGGGCAGCAGTGTAGAGGGAAAGAGTCATAAGAGCACAGTCTGCTCTGGGAAGTACATGCAGCCACACGGAGCCGAGCATGAAAGGACTAAAGATCCAACCCAGTGTACTAACCTAGTCTGGAGAACAGGATGGTAAAGGGAACTTTACAGGTTCAAATTTTTCTCCATCATAAATGTTCTTGGTACTTTGTGTTTGATCTTGTTTATCCTGCTATGTGTGGTAGCATAACATTTTATAATGATGGTCTCAGGGCAGTGTAATATTTAAATGCCTGGACTCCACTGCTTGGCAGCAGTGAGATTGTGAGCAAGTTCCCAAAGCTCCTGGCATCTCCATCTGTGACGTGAGGGTCAGAATCATGCCCCAGTGGGCTGTGAGGATCCCAGGAGCTGATGCGCAGTTAGCAAGGTTGATTTGCACATGGCTTCATGCAAACATCAGCCCTAATTACCATTACTGTGTAGTAACTGAGTCAGGGGGTTATGCTGAACTCCACTCAGTTTGTATGGACTGGTGTCAGGATTTGAACTCTGACCTCATGGAGCCCATGCTCCTTCCATTGCTCTGTGCTCAGTGATGCTCAGGTGTGAAGGAGATGGACACTAACTGTTCTTCTGCTTCCTAAGGACGGGGTAAAAGAAGAGAGTGAAATTGGGTCATGAGGGAGAATTAGATAGAACTCTCTACTAGAAGATAAGGCTGTTTGCTGTAACAGGATGCTACAAATCATTAAGTTTTTCTTTGATTTTTTTTTAAAAGTAAGAGGTGAATGCCAGCCTCTGACTCTTTTAAGACAAGAGAGTCTGAAAAACCTAAGCTCCTGCCTGGTGGGAGGAGCTGTAAGACAGGATGGTGTTGCTTTGATACCACATGTTTTATAGAAGCAGGACTGCAGCTGTCGAGTGCAACAGCACAATACATTGACGAGGTTGGATATAAAATTTTGGAAAGATTTTGAATAAAGGGCAGGGAAA